>NC_090752.1:72646630-72661630 GCF_036898095.1 Palaemon carinicauda | reverse complement strand
AAGAAAGGATGAATGAGGTAGTATCAATTAAGTATTTGGGAACAATGATCTCCAATACAAGGTCTTTAGAATTGAAGTTTAGTGAAAGAATGAAAAAGCAAATCAGACAATGGCAAGGTTAAGTAAAATCTGGAAATCAAATTGCCTAAAGTTGCATATAAAAATCAGACTATATATCAATTTAGTGATACCGGTGTTACTCTATGGACATGAGTCATGGTATGACAATGAAACAATCTCCAATAGATTTAGTAGATTCGAGAATAAAGCTCTCAGAAGGATATTGGGAGTTGAATAGCAGGACAGGATTAGAAAAGAAACTATAAGAGAGATTACTTGAGTACCATATGTGGATGAGATTATGATGAGGAGTGGATGGAGATGGTTTGGGCATGCTTTTTTCGCATTCCCCAAGAGAGATTAGTTCACCAAACGTTTAACTGGGCTCCACAAGGCACTAGAAGAGTTGGAAGACCCAGGCCTATATGGCTTAAGACTATAAAGTGCGAAATGGGAGATGATGAATGGAGAAGTATTGAATTAAAGCTGAAAAGAGAGACGACTGGCGAAATCTAACCGAGGCCCTTTGTGTCAATAGGCGTAGGAGATGATGATGATGATGATATATATATATATATATATATATATATATATATATATATATATATATATATATATATATATATATATATAGATAGATAGATAGATATATATATATAGATATATATATATATATATATATATATATATATATATATATATATATATATATATATGTATTATAATGTGTGTGTGTTTGTTTGTTTGTGTGGCCAAATACCTACAGTGATTTTAACAATAATAAAACTTAGTTGGTGTTCAAAATTTAATCATAATTTCTGGAATATGAGAATGTTCATTTTGTTTAAAAAAAAGAATTGTCCATAATATTAAAATTATCAATAGGTAGTAATATTAAAATGAGGATATGCAGATGTTCAACTGACCCTTTACTGTAATTCAAATACCATTTTTACTTTATAATATATCGCTAAATTCATGTAATTTTTCTTTTTTCTTGTAGGCTCTGATACCCTTCCACACCAACTGCCTTTTAATATATTCATATATTTCAAATATTATTAATGTGGTATTCATTGAGGCAAGCGTTTGGTAATTCCTAATAAAAAAACAGTTGTTATAGTGGAGAAGAATATTTTTTTATTTAATAGAGAAATATCTATTCTTCTTTCTTTTATAACTCATTTTAGACGAAACAGATTCTGAAACAAAGGAAATCTCGATATACATTTTTTCTTTTCATAACTGATTTTAGAAGAAACATTCTGTAACAAACGATATCTCGATATACGTATATTTTTTGCTTGACTTTACACTTCGTAAATTCAAGAAAGAAAAAGCCCTTTCGTGTAGTTTGCAACCGGCCTTACATTTTTCATGCGAAACGAAAGCTAAACTCGAATGAAATATTTCAAATTGCTTTGACAATTCCGGGGTGGAAGAATAGATGCAGCGGAAATTATGGTTGGATGCATTGGCTCTGACGCTTCATTGGTCAGTTGCGGACTACCCAGGTGATATACTATCTTATTAATATATTGTCTCGTTTGTTTATTATTATTATTATTGCTATTATTATCATCAACATCATTCTCATTTTTATAACTAGTGTGCGCGACCCGTCAAAATGACGGCTGGATATTTAGATGCATATTGTGCACACCCACACCCCTCTCAACAGGGTATGACTACTACCCCCCCCCCCTCCCCTACCAGAAGGACGGGGAGAACCGGAATACACACACACACACACACACACGCATTATATATATATATATATATATTATATATATATATATATATATATATATATATATATTCAAAAAGAAGGCAACCGTGTTACCCCCACGAATGGGAAAAGGCACGTTTCATAGATGATGAATATATAATATATATATATATATATATATATATATATATATATATATGTATGTATATACATATATATATATATATATATATATGTATATTTATATATATATATATTTATATATATATATATATATATATATATATATATGTATACATATATATATATATATTTACTCACAACACATATATATATATATATATATATATAATATATATATATATATATATATATATACATATATATATATATATATATATATATATATACAGAGAGAGAGAGAGAGAGAGAGAGAGAGAGAGAGAGAGAGAGAGTTTTGTTCTTTATCATATCGGAGATTATCATTATCATCATCATCATCAACATCATCAACCAAGCTGCAACCCTAATTTGAAGAGCAATATGCTACACACCCAACGGGGAAAGCATCCAGTAGCAAAATAGTGTAATTGAAATTTCAAAAAAGTTAAGGAACTAGAATTATGTGAGCTGGTAGGTTTACCTAATTTATTTCTTTATCTTTTTCGAGGTTAAACATTTGTTAAAATAGCACCGTACGTATAATTATTGGACATACAAGTCACCACATGCTGGTTATTAGAGCCACTGCAGAAATATATTTGCAGTATATTTTAATTGTTACTTACGTTATCCTAAGTTGCAAACATGAAAGCCTTTGATATATGTTGACTACATTGTTAAAAAAACTGTAATTCCAATCGGAAATTTCCCGTAATATATACTGTTCTAAGCCGTATTTCAGTACATTACAGGCGACCGTAATTTTATCCTACTTTGTTATTATCTTTTACGGGTTGGTGACCGTAATATCACTCCTTTACGTTAACATATTTTCCAAAACGGCAAATGTCTGGCAACATTTATTTCAGGACTTTTAAGGTTTTTACGGCAAAATATTATTGTGTTAAATTTTGTGATAAACTTGACATTTCGTCCGAATATCGGAAATGGAAACAACGAGTTCGATGTTTCTTTGTTAGATAGGTTTAGTCTAATAAATCTCCTCTTTTTGTCTTTTTACTGATTATTATCTTTCCTCTCGGATTCTCTTACATTGTTTTCTTGATTGTCAACGTTGTTTTTCAACATCTCAAGAACCGAAATTGGATGATACTATGTGTTTCTTTCGTGTGAAAATCTTTTTTTAGTTTCAGTATCGAAGAGTTGTTTATAGGTATTTTTATCATTATTATTATTATTATTATTATTATTATTATTGTTATTATTATCATTATTCACTTTCCATTTGGAATGTAATTCAGTGATAGCCAGAATATTGACAAAATGTTCCACGTATCTCTCTCTCTCTCTCTCTCTCTCTCTCTCTCTCTCTCTCTCTCTCTCTCTCTCTCTCTCTCAAATTGGTTTTGTTTTTTCCAGTTTGTTAGAATTTTATCTCTCTCTCTCTCTCTCTCTCTCTCCTCTCTCTCTCTCTCTCTCTCTCTCTCTCTCTCTCTCTCTCTCTCGTAATCTCCTTTCCATTTTCATTAGTCCCTTGTAATCACAGTTCATTTTTATCTTTCACTATTTTTTTCCCTTTCGTGTTGTTCCTTCTTCATCAAAGTCAACAATTCCTTTTCCCCCATTTAGTCCATTTCTCTGTTCATCGGTTTTCTGTATCTACCCTTTGCTCGCTTCTCTTCTAATGCTCGTGTTGTTTTAGATTTTTTATTATCCTTTTAAATTTTTTATGGATTTTAGATTTCTTAAGATACAATGTTGTTTTCTTGTCTGTTTATATATATATATAATATATATATATATATATATATATATATATATATATATATATATATATATTTATATATACAGTATATATTTGTATATATATAAATATGTGTGTGTCTGTGGGTATATGTGTATGTATGTTGTTTTCTGTGTATTTAAACATTAAGCCAATCATCCTAACTTAGGGTACTTACATAGAAAATCTTTGCATTATTCACTGTCATATTCATCTATAAATTGTTGAATTATGTATGAAGTACCGATGAAGTAAAGTGTCAACGCACATTCATATATTTATACACAAGTATATGCATAATATATATATATATATATATATATATATACATATACATATATATATATATATATATATATATAACGGATTTTGAGCGAAGCGAAAAATCTATTTTTGGGTGAGATGGCCATGTCGTCCTGATGGAAGTTCCTATAGGGTAGCTTCCTAGGGTATATTACAACTACGGCGATATTCCCAGAGAATTTACCTTAAGGTACCAGAATTCTAACTCCTGGAGCGAGTATCCCTCGTGAAAGGGATATCGCGACATATCAGAGGACGTATTCTAGACACGTCACATGGCAATCTACTACCTAAATAGAGATTCGTCTCGTAGGAGGGAGATTGACGAGATACGAATTCGGGAAGAAAAAGGGGGGGAGCCGCTCCCAAGGCCTCCCAATCCCCCGATTCGTATGCGTGCCTGGCGCCAATCCTGGCGCCATCTGTATTCCTTGTAGCGTACACGAGGTGCTACAGATACTGTATGTAGGGAGGGGTCCTACAGCCCTTTCTTAGAAAGGCAAGGGCGGGTCCATCAGGACGACATGGCCATCTCACCCAAAAATAGATTTTTCGCTTCGCTCAAAATCCGTTTTTTGGGCTCAAGCCATGTCGTCCTGATGGAAGTGTACCAGAGCATTACTGTATCTGTGGATTCTCAGAACGTGCCGTACTCCCCGGAGGTAATTTTTTCCCGGTCGACTAGACCTAGAGACCTAAGATGTTACCGTTATACATCTTTTCAACTAACTATAAACTATGTTAGAGCTTCCTGCCCCCTACAGGGAAGAGTCCTACTAGACTCTGGAAAAGTCTCGAAGAGTACATATATCTATGTACGAATACCAGGCAAGCTAATATAGTGGTCTCGCCCTATATTAAGTAAAGCATAGTTTGTAAAGGACCACTGCGTCAATATGAAATATCGACCAGATTTCCGCACAATACTTGTATTGGACAAAGGTTTTATATCCGCATAGGAGGAAAACCAATGCAACATAGCTTGCATAAAGGAACAATTCTATTAGAATTATCCCAGATAAGGTACATAGAATGAATGCTCAATTATACCAGTAAATTGACACAGGTGAAGGAGACGCAAGGTTCTCAAGAACCAGATTATTGACAGGCAATAAATAGACAGGTTAACCACAATTATATATATATATATATATAAGAAGAGGATAACCCAAAACTTTAAGCATAAGTATGATAGTAAACAGGGCTTGTTTGTCTGAAAGAAAAACATTAGATGCCACTTTTAAGATACCGAGGTATCAAAGTCATAAAAGCCTGTATTACAAATCAATGACATTAGCGTTAGAAACGCTCGGCACACATGTCTGCACTTATGCTAGGTTCACCTTCGGAAATGGAACAGTCTGGATGGGCAACACAGTGCCCTCACTTAGTTTGTAGTACAGTATATAACTACACACTCACCCTGGAATTAATCGTCCCAATTAAGACCACTGTTCCTCGCAGAGTTAAACAGTAGGGTTAACACCGCGACCCACTGCTACCACAGATCTCTTTTAGTTCCTCTACTTGCTTCGCATAGTGGCGAAAGAACACTCTGGAAGACTTCCAGCCAGTGTATGAATGGAGATGTTCAAAATCCATGCAATTAAAGAAATTTAAGAATGAGGCAACTTTCCTCGGATCGTGACCTGCGGGTGTATTGTCAGGATCCGCTCTGCGAATAAAATATGTGATTTTCGCTCTGAGTTGATTCAGAGATAAATTTGAGCCTGATGTTTCTCCCCTGAATAGTTGACCACCCTTGAAGTCTGAAGTTCTATGAAGATAGACCTTTAGGCATTCTACTGGACATAGAGATGCATCTTCTTTCAGAGGGCAGATTCTCCAGGGACCCCACCTGTTGGTGGGTAACTCTTTCTTGGCGAGAAACGTAGGATCCGGAAACAGGTTCAGTTCTTCCCCATCCAGGAACTGAACACGACCTGCCTCTCTCGAGAGGCTACAATCTTACTAACCCTGGCCCCGGACGCGAGTGCAAATTAGGAAAATAACTTTTTGTGTCAAATCCTTTAACGCACATTCTTCATTGCTCAACAGAGAAGCGAAATGAAGAACTTGTCTAAAGACCATGAAATGGGCTTTGGAGGTGCTGAAGGTCTGAGCCTAGCACAGGCTTTCGGGACTTTATTAAAGATCTCGTTACCTAGGTCGACCTGGAAGGCATATAGAATGGGTCTTGTCAAAGCAGACTTACACGCTGAAATCGTGTTCGCTGCCAACCCTTGACCATGGAGGTGGGGAAAAAAGATAAGCAGAAGTCTGTCAAGATCTCCTGCGGAATCTTCGCCTTGACAAGAGGCCACCCATTTTCTCCAAGATGACTCATATTGCCTTCTAGTAGATTTGCATTTATATTCCTCAATGAAGTCTATACTGGCTTTCGAAATCCCGAAACGCTTTCTCACCGCTAGGGAGAGAAAATCATGAACTGCAGGGTCCGGGTTTTCTGTAATGAAGCGCAGACAGTTGACTTCTGGACTCGCTGGGTCAGAACTGGATCTGGTAGTGGTACAAACTTCAGCTACAGTTCCAATGCCAGGAGGAACCACACGCTGTTCGGCCACTTGTGGGCCACTATTGCCGCTACCCTTTGAAGGATCTCAGTTTGTTGAGGACACTCAACAGAAGGTTGTGAGGAGGGAACAGATAAATCTTGGACCATCTGTTCCAGTCGAGGGACATCGCGTCCACTGCTTCCGCTAAGGGGTCCTCGTACGGGGCACGTACAGGGGCAACTTCTTGTTGTCTTTCGTCGCAAAGAGGTCTATCTGCAGTTCTGGGACTGATTCAGAATGAAGGAGAATGATCCTGCGTCTAAGGACCATTCTGACTCTATCGGTGTGAACCTGGATAGAGCGTCCGCTGTCACATTGCGGACTCCTTGAAGGTGAACTGCCGACAGGTACCACTTCTTCTTTTCCGCCAATCGGAAGACGGCCAACATCACCTGGTTGAGAGGTGGTGACCTCGATCCTTGTCGATTCAAGTATCTTACAACTACCTCGCTGTCTATTACCACTTTATGTGGAACGAATGACGCGGGGAGACTTTCTTTAAGGTAAGGAGCACCGCCCTAGCTTCTAGAAAGTTTTATGAGAAAGGTCTTGAATAGCCTGGACCAAGTCCCCTGGACTTTTTTCCGATGAGAGTGACCTCCCCATCCCTCCTTTGAGGCGTCTGAGTGAATCGTCACCGACGGGGGAGGTGGCTGAAGAAGAACCTGACTTCTTTAGATGTCTGGCTTGGGACCAAGGCCTGAGAAGAGTACTTAGCCAAAGCGGCTGGTCTTCTCAGATCTCTTCACGCGTTTGATGCATAACTGTTCATAAATGAAAGACACACACTTGTGTTTCCCTCACAACCCATTGTTGCAGCCTTCCAGATAATAAAATCAAAAATGGTTTATCTCTACTAGAGTAACCAATGCAAGGTTTCCATAGGAAACAGGTGGAGCTCACACCTAGGCAATGATTTTAAAAATCCTGGATAATAGACGGGGAAGAACTCTGCTTCCTGTCTGAGGGCAACAGCAAAGGGCTGTGTAAGAAAACACAATAGTGTTAGAAGATACAGTGCTGTACCTAAACTTTTACTATAGTTTTCTTCTTACTGTATATGCTATACAGAAGAATACTAGTACAGTATAGGAGGATGTGTGCCGGCCTGCCTTTGCCGGCCGGCACACACCACAATTAGCTTTAAAGTATACTACTTAACAGCTATAGGGCGGCAGCCCTCTGGTTCAAATGCCTGTGCCGGCGGCAGCAGCTGCCGGCCAGCAACAGCCAGTGTTGGCCGGCAATGATTGCCGGCCAGCAACTACACAAGGTAGTACCCAGCTGCCGGCCACACTCTTGGTGACCGGCAGACAAGGACTGACATAAGCCGGCCGGCAAAGGTACAAGACCGATGCCAGCCGGCAGCAAAAGAACCAGAAGACTACCCCTGCCCGGCTGCCGGCCTCATAGGCCGGCAGCCGGCCTCGTAGGCCGGCTGCCGGGACAGGTACAGCACTAGAAGAAAATAGAATGGATGCCGGGATAAGAGTGTACACAACCCCCCCAGCCCGGCAACCGAAAGAGTGCATATAAGGAAGGGGAGAAACTTAATTCAGGCTTCCTTGACCAATGCCGTCCGGCTCTGCCGGCAGGCATGGATGAGGGACCAAGAGAGGTCCGGGCAGCACTCGAAAACATAAGACCCTTGCCGGCCAGCATCTCAGCCGGCCGGCAATGGCCTTAGTCAATTCCACATCCCAACCTATACTAGGTCCAGAAGTAGAATGACGTACAGTACAGTAATACCCCTGCCGGCCAGCTCTGCCGGCCGGCAGGGTACAGTACAGTAATGGCAAGGCCATTACGGAGATAGAGGGGGAAGGGACAAAAGGGTCCTGCCAACCTTGCTTTAGTGACAGATCACCCGCAGCCAAGAACTCTGTCTTAGCCTAAGGGAGATCTAAGGGAAAGGGCCAGCAATACTTGCCAGCTTCCAAAGCACCAAAGCAAGGAAGGCGTTGCTATTCCCAAGGGAAGATTTTATCCTCCCCAAGAACAGCAACAGGACTTTAGTCTGGTCGATCACAAAGGGAGGAATCATACTACAGAAACCTTCGATAGTGACCTAAGGGAGCTAAGCTCCCTTTAAAAGTGTTAGGTCAGCGAGGGGAACTCTGCCCCAAGCCAGACAACACGGACCAGACTAAAAAACTCTGTTGTTCTGTCCCTCTTTGAACCAGACTCTGCTGGAACAGGAAGGTACAGTAACACCCTAGTATAGTTTTATCGAAAATAAATTCGGAAAAAACCACTTAGGGATAAGCCCAAGGCTTAAACAGAGGGAAAGGGATTGCATACCTTCTCCGAAGAAAAGAAAGCAACCGGGGAGAATAATAAAGTATACTAAGGCTCCATAAGCAATTAACCTAGGCACCAAGAGAATCGATTACCTAATTCACCGAAACTCTCACGTATACAATCTTGGAAATATTCCACACAGTCTAAAATGTATAAAAAATAGCCTAAAGCTTTAATAAACTTTTAATTACACTCGGAAAAACCAAAATCATGCATTAAGTACTAGGACCAAACGACTAGGCTACATGGCCTAGCGTAGGCCAGAATGGCGAATACTTCGCCAAATAATACTAAGCACAAAAGGAAATCCTATGTAACGCTAAATAGCTAAAATTTATTAAGCAAAACAACCAGGAATGTCACTCTGACTAACTAATTTATACCTAGCGAGTGACAGTGTCCAGGACACCTCTGGTAGGCTACGGCTCTTGTATCAAAGATTAATCCTATTAATCACTCAAAATTTTACCAAGAGCCTACATTTATACATAACAGACACTATACTCAACTTATCCGAGGCCAACGAAGACGGAGAAGCCATGAAAAGCTGAATAAATCCAAGATTTGCGAGAAAAACAGGAAAAAACACCGAGTTGTTAAGCTACGCAAAAAGGAAATACAGATGGCGCCAGGATTGGCGCCAGGCACGCATACGAATCGGGGGATTGGGAGGCCTTGGGAGCGGCTCCCCCCCTTTTTCTTCCCGAATTCGTATCTCGTCAATCTCCCTCCTACGAGACGAATCTCTATTTAGGTAGTAGATTGCCATGTGACGTGTCTAGAATACGTCCTCTGATATGTCGCGATATCCCTTTCACGAGGGATACTCGCTCCAGGAGTTAGAATTCTGGTACCTTAAGGTAAATTCTCTGGGAATATCGCCGTAGTTGTAATATACCCTAGGAAGCTACCCTATAGGAACTTCCATCAGGACGACATGGCTTGAGCCCAAAAATATATATATATATACATATATATATATATATATATATATATAAATTTCTACCTCTATTTGAACACGATTTTGTGTTGATATTTATCCATATATATATATATATATATATATATATTTGTATATCATGCGTTCGCCATATTTTTCTGGTTTTCACATTTAGTAATTGTACCTTCATGTTGAAATATCATGTTTAATTTCTTTCAAAGTATGTACATCATATAAATTTTTCGCCCAAATATCAGCAATTTGCTGTAATGTTATATAACCTTTATGGATTTTAATGAACGAAAGTCACATTCATAATTTGTAGCCAATCACTTTTATCCATATATATTCATCTCACTTATGATGATTGATGTTAGGGAACGGTTAGTCTCCTGCTCCTGTTAAAAAAAAAAAAAAAAAAACTGTATTTTAGCTAAAGGTTAAAACTATGTAATTCTTTTTATAAATGACTCCCTCTTTGTTATAGCTGGTTTTAAAATAATGTTAAAAAAAACTTCATTTCCGGATGTAGTTTGTATATGTTATGTTTATTTCCTTTGGTATTTACGAATAGTGTGACATTGATTAAGTAGTGGGTAGATGCATACATATATAGATATGTTTTGCATGCACGTACGTAGGCAGATACACGCACAAACATTTGTGTGTATATATATATATATATATATATATATATATTTATATACATTATATATATAAATATATATATATATATACTCTGTATATGTACTGTATATATATGTATATATATATATATATATATATATATATATATATATATGTATTATATATATATATATATATATATAGTGTTCAGCAAACAATCTTGTCATTGGAGGTACCCTTTTCCAACATAATAATATCCACAAGTATACATGGATTTCACCATGTGGCCATTACAAAAATCAGATAAATCATATTGCCATTAATAAAGAGAGGAGGAGGACTCTGAGAAATGTAAGAAGCTATATAGGTGCAGATATTGGTAGTGATCACCAGCTCCTCATTGCCACACTGAAATTAAAACATAAAGCACCCAACAGAAATATAGATAGAATACCTAGGTTTGATACAAATAAGCTTTTAGAGGAAGAGCACAGAGAGACATTTGTAATTGAATGTAGGAATCGATTTGCAGTCTTAGAGATTTTAAGAGACGAAGAACAGACAATTAATGAAGAATGGTGGGATAGTAAGAACATATATCAGTCAGTTGGTAGTGAAATCTTGGGACACACATTTACAAGGAGAAAGCTATGGATATCAAATGATACTTGGGATACTATAAAAAGGAGACATAGACAGAAATTGGTTGTTGAAAGTTTTCGAGGAAGTAATAAAAATTACAAGGTAGAGCATGCTAAGTATTCCAGTATTGACAGCGAGGTCAAAAGAAAAGCTTGGAATGACTGGAGAGACTATTTATGCAGTAAAGCAGATGAGGCTGACAAAGCTATGAATTCAGGAAGTGGCTATGGTGTAACAATTGCTCATAGAATTATTAATGAAATCTCGACTGGGGCAAAGAAGAAGCATATACCCATTTGAAGTGACTCCCAGAATACTTACAAGATTATTTTGTAGAATGTGGCATGAAGAGGCAAAACCTGATAAATGGGAGTTAGTAGTGTTGGTGAAAATAGCTAAAAAAAAAGGAGACCTGACTGATTTCAATAATTACAGACACATAACACTTACGTCAGTTCTAGTATGCTTATTCTTAAGAGACTGGAGAGAAAGATTGATGAAAAGCTGAGAGATAAACAAGCAGGATTTAGAAAAGGTAGAAGTTGCACTGACCAAATTTTCATTTTCAGACATGTTGTACAGCAATGCGTTGAATATAGAAATTCCCGTTTGATGGCATTTGTGGACTAAGAAAAAGCCTTTGATAGGGTGCACCGGCCAATTTTGTGGAGAGTCCTGCGATATTATGGAATTCCTCTTAAATATGTAAATTTGATTAAGTCGGTTCATGAGCATAGCAAGTGCCAAGTTAATGTTAATGGAGCCTTATCAAGTGAGTTTCCAGTGAACAGCGGAATACTCCAAGGGAATGTGTTGTCACCTATGTTGTTTATCCTCCTCATGGACTTTGTCATGTGTAGAACAGTTAGAGATGGTAGAGAAGGATTGGACTGGATTGGTGATAGGAATTTAGCAGACCTAGAGTATGCTGATGATGCTGTCCTTGTTAGCAGAACACCACAGGATTTGCAATACTTGCTTACCAGAATGCATGAAATATCACACGAGTTTGGGCTGAAGATAAATATAAGTAAGACAGAGATGATGAGAACGGAGTATGCAATGGAAAATGGAATATCATTGGAAGGAGAAAGGATTAATGAGGTAGAATCATTTAAGATTTTAGAAACTATGATCCCGAATACAGGTTCTTTAGAATTGGAGTTTAGTGAAAGATTTAAAAAAGCAAATCAGACAATGGCTTGGTTAAGTAAAATTTGGAATTCAAATCGCCTTAAATTGCATATAAAAATCAGACTATGTATCAATTTAGTGAGATCGGTATTACTCTATGGACATGTGTCATGGTAGGACAATGAAACAATCTCAAATAGATTTAGTAGATTTGAGAACAAAGCCCTCATAAGGATATTGGAAGTTAAATGGCAGGACATGATTAGAAATGAAACTATAAGAGAGATTACTTGAGTACCATATGTGGATGAGATCATGATGAGGGGTAGATGGAGATGGTTTGGGCATGCTCCTCGCAGAGAGATTAGTTCACCAAACGTTCAGCTGGGCTCCAAAAGGCACTGGAAGAATTGGAAGACCCAAGCCTATATGGCTTAGGACTATAAAGCGCGAAGTAGGAGATGATGAATGGAGAAGCATTGAATTAAAAGCTCAAGACTGAGGCGACTGGCGAAATCTAACCGAGGCCCTTTGCGTCAATAGGCGTAGTAGGAGATGATGATGATGAGGATGATGATGATGATGATGATGATATATATATATATATATATATATATATGTGTGTGTGTGTGTGTGTGTATATATATGTATATATATATGTATATAATATATATATACATTATATATAAGTATATATATGTGTGTATGTATATAGATATTACACGCAGGTATATGTGCGTGTGTAGAAATAGAGAGAAAGCGAGTGATAAATATTTACAGATATAGAAAGAAAAATATGATGATATAGAATAATTTAGAGGGCAGGAAATGTAGAAATACGCAAAAGTGAAAGAAAGATTAGTATAGGTGAAAAGATGAATCCGATATTTTGAGGTGATCCGGTCTCGTAGAAAGAGTGAAGGAAAGTCGGTAAGTGAATAGATTTCAAAACTTAAAATCGTTGAGAGGTGAGAGGAGAGGAAATCTTGGAAAGAGTCGGATAGATGGAGTTAGAGACATATTAAAAAGAAAGGGCTTTGATATCCAGAAAGAGTACGAGTGCGTGCAGCGTGTATAGGGTTGAATGGTGCAATGTCTCCTGGGGTTTTGACGCACTACTGATGAGCTTTCCGTGTAGATGCATGGTGTGAATAATGCTGTGGAGGTCTCACAGTACAGTGTGTGTATACATATATATGTATTTGTGTGTAGGTATCTAAATTCTGTATGTATATTATATGATATATATATATTTAAGGTAGATTGTGTATATATACAGAATAAATAGGGTAGCTTGCCAGTTTTTCACATTAATATCTATTTTACTTCACCCTGGGAATAACTCATCGCAAAGATGATTATTAACAATAAGTCATCCTACCCTGACAACTAGGGTTAAAAATGACCATAAACGCCCAGCCGTCAAGAGAAATGATATATGAATATTTAGCCTACAGTATGTACATTTCAGGACCGATTCAGTATGGGTCCTTGTACATATTCCTTTGGAATTCATATTCTCTGCTTACAATTGAAATCCACCCTTTTCCGCAATGATAGCGTGAATACTAATTTTATAACCCATATTTACATATATAAACAAAATTTAATATATAGCCGCGTACTGAGAGAGAGAGAGAGAGAGAGAGAGAGAGAGAGAGAGAGGCTTAATGCATGAACGAATATATTCTTGAGGGTCCTTATCTATGCATATCAAGTATGTTGTTATTGTTTTTTCAAGAATCGTTGAGAATGGAAAGAACATCTCCTTAATGCTCTGTATATTTTAGAATATGTCTGGAATCTGCTAATGCTTCCACTTGGAAACAGTGTTTTCTTGTAATATAGTTTTGACAATATACTTAGGTCACGCTAGAAGTAACTTATGCATATGGAATTTGAGTCTTTCGGAGATGTAATCACGGCATACGTGAAAGATGTAATGGAATTTCACTATTCATTGTAAAGTGGGAGAATTATTTAATCCACTCCTCATATTACAGAATATGCGATTTCCTTTATGGTATTTACTATAAGGTAAATGTTTCATAACCATAGAATAATTTGCCTGAAATTAACGTCATTTTAGACACATTTTAGTTTATTTTGATTTTTTTACATATATAATTTTTAGTACGTTTCAATGTAGAGTATTTCAAACTATATATTATTTATGGTAGAGGGAAGTTCGTTATTTGTAATGGTGGATACCTAAGTCCAAGGTCATATGTAGAGGAATTCTAACCTTGGCCATGACCTTTGAACTCCACGATATAGATACATCGTATTAAAAAATCTGTAAACCATTATGAAGTTGAAATTCAAGGTCATATTGATTGATCATAGGTCATATAGCTGTTTGTCACCAGGGGTTATTGTGTTTGTCAAACACTCCTCATTTAAAATGAATGTTTTCTATTCATATTCTCAAACACTTTATTTCAAAAGAAAATTTTCTATTCTTTTTCTCCAACACTTTTAATTTAAAGAGAATTTATCATTCATATTCCCGAGTAACTTATTTGAAAATAATTTCTCCATCCATATTCTCATACAATCCTTATTTAAAAAGATTTTTTTAATGCATATCCTCATACACTCCCTCACAACTTTTTTAAAAAGATATTTTTCATTCATATTTCCTTACAACTTATTTAAAGAGAATTTTTTTCTATCCACATTCTTAAAAGATTCTTATTTAAAAAGATTTGTTTCCATTCAGTTTCTCAAATACTTTAATTTAATAGTATTTTTCCCTTAACAATCTCAAACTCGTATTTAA
>NC_090752.1:72636630-72641630 GCF_036898095.1 Palaemon carinicauda | reverse complement strand
CATCTTCATCAAGAGTTTCATACTTACTCTGTTTGTCGTTAATATTCTAACACCCACTGCTGCATTGGCAAAGATCGGTGCAAGAAAAGTTCTTTGTTCTGCAAGAACAGCTCTCAAAAGACCAGTTTGGTTTTCATTAGCAGCTAACCATATCAATGATACCCTTTGGGCCTGTAAGGGCATCTGTTATGGTTGATTTCAGCTGTCCATCGGATTCCTTGTGGTAGCTGCTTCCAGTGGTTTGGCTTCTCACTGTCCATGAAAACCTTTGTTCAGCAGGCTTTATGATACCGAAGACACCTCCCCTGGTGCAATACTTGTGTTCAGTATTGTTTTCATTGAGTCATTATTGGATCTTTGAACAACTTCCTTAAGAGATTTCCCAGAATTGACCATCCTCCCCTGATGGAGCTGCTCATCATCATCTTTCTGACAGAAGAAACATTGTTCTTATCCAGTGAATATGTACGGGACCTCGTAAATGGTGTTAAAGAGCCAGATATTGATTGGCTTGATTCATCCATTTCAGTAGCTATTGTATGTTGACGATGTCGGGCACATTGAATGTGGCACGCGATGGTAAGAGGCTGTCCGGAGATGATGCACCAACTCTTCCTTTTCAACATCAGACTGGCACAGCATACACTTGATTTCAGATGATAGACGCCTGACTTTGACAAGTAGCTTCTTCATCAGTTTGTGGGTTATTTATAATCAAAACAAAATGGGTAAAGAAAGGGTCTACGAATAATAACCGGGAAACCAGTGATGATTATTTCATTAGAGTTTTTCTGGGTCTTCGTAACTAATAGATTTACTTTCTTAGATTTCTATCCATTTTGTTTTAGTGATGTTAAAAGTAGGTATTATTATTATTATGATTATTATTATTATTATTATTATTATTATTATTATTATTATTATTATTAGGATGAATTATGCTGTATATAATAAAGGCAGATCATGCAAACTTAGCGTGAGAGAGAGAGAGAGAGAGAGAGAGAGAGAGAGAGAGAGAGAGAGAGAGAGAGAGAGAGAGAGAGAGAGAATTATATAAACTTCTGAAAGGATCAAACATAAAATTTACTCGAGATCCCAAAAGTTGTTTCTAATAAAGCATAATTACCTCTGACAAGAGAACTATGTTTTTGTGTTTCTGTTAAAAATTGCAAGCAAAAATTTATCTTAACTTTTAAGACAATTTTACAGAAAGTGAACCTATGCACTTGTAACAAGTTGTTGATGTTTAGGAGAGATAAATGAACAAACCTTCGTGGTGGTTTGCGTCATCCGAATTCTCTTATTATTATTATTATTATTATTATTATTATTATTATTATTATTATTATTATTATTATTATTATTATTATTATTATTACCTCCGCCAACGAAGTTAGGAGCAGGTTATGTTTTCTGGCCCATTTGTCCGTTTGTATGTGTGAACAACTTCCTGACCACAGTTTTGGTCATGTATTAGTGAAAATTGAAGAGTTAAATTGTTTTATTGAGACGTGAGAGATTCGATTTTGAAAGTTCTAGGTCAAAGGTCAAGGTAAAGAAAAAGGTTGAAAAATAAGCTGTCGTGGCAGAGGTCTCTGCTCTATTGAGTTCCCCTCCATTATTATTATTATTATTATTATTATTATTATTATTATCATCATTATTATTATTATTATTATTATTATTATTATTATTATTATTATTATTATTACTAGCTAAGCTACAACCCTAGTTGAAAGAGCAGGATGCAATTATTCCAAGAGCTCTAACTGGGGAAATAGCCCACTGAGGAAAGGAAATAACGAAACATGGAATAATGTGCCTGATTGTAACCTCAAGCAAAATAAACTACCCCAGTACAGTGGAACACCATGATGCAGAGACTATAGAACTGCCCAAATGTAAAGAACAATAGTTTGATTTTGGAGTGTTTTCCTAGAATAGCTGCTTACAATATAATATTTTTCTTTTGTAATTTCCCTATTGCCACCAGAACTAGATTCCATCCCACCCGAGTTTTATGTCATGAATAAAATGAATGTTAGCTTACAGAGAAAAACATATTTTCTTCCTGAGTCATTGCGTAAATGAAATTGCATCAATAGGGCTTCCTATTGCGTTTCTAGTATGTTGTTTATGCTTAGGCTCGGTGTAGCAAGACCGAATGAAAGAGACAAGATTGAGAGACATTGTTAAATATTTTTTAAACAAAGTCGGAAAAATAAAATTGAGAATACATTAGTTAAACAAAGAGAGAAATATTATTTTCGATGAAATAATAGAAACCTTATTTAGAAAGAATTAGAAGACAGGTATACAGGGTTCAGGAACATTATTTAGACAGAATAGGAGAAACGATGCTGAAAAACATCATTTAAAAAAGGAGAGATGCGTTATTCGAATGAGTAGAAAAAGGTTATTTATATAAAATGAGATAAACATTACTAAGAAACGGGATCTAAATAGAATTGTGGGAATATTACTGAGAAATATTATGTAATCAGAATGGAATAAACATTACTAATAAACATTATATAAATAGTATTGTAGGAAATTAATGATAAATATTTTTTCAACTAGAATGAGAGAAACATTACTAAAATAAATACTCAGACAGAATGGGAGAAACATTACTATGAAACATGATATGAATAGAATTGTAGGAATATTTCTGTGAAATATCATTTAACCGGAATGGAATAAGCATTACTAAGAAACATTATATAAATAGTATTGTAGGAAAATCAATGAAAAACATTTTTAACCAGAATGAGAGAAACATGACTAAAGAAAAATATTCATACAGAATGGGAGAAACATTACCGAGAAGTGTAGCTGGGAAAGGCAAGGATGAACAACGAAAGGCATAACTCTTGAATGCTCTGTGAAATTTGGAATATCCGGAAGATGTTAATGTCTCCTCCTGGTAAATAATGCTTCACTCGGGAATGGTGTTTACAACGCTTGTAGAACATTAAGCTGTAAATAAAAGATACGTTTGGGTATATCACCTCTTTCCCTCTCTATCTCTGGAGCGCGCTCGCTCTCTCTCCGACCCCGATACGAATTTGCTGGATTTATGGAACTGCCGGGTCTTTTATTTCGTTATAGATTTTCTGAATTAAATTCCATGATAAATGCCGCGTTGTAAATTTCCTGCAAGATGGACACGCAGTACTGGAACCCATAAAACTGTCTGCGCAGGTTACGAAATTTTCCCCTGGAATCGTCGTCGCCTCTCGATAAGCATCTCAGTAAAGGAAGGACATCCATCTGGGGAGCGGACGTTTCAAAATGGTGTGGATGAAATTCTACTCTGTGAAAAGCAATGTTTAACCTTTTATGTTTTGTCGTGGGCAACTCGGTCTGCGGGGAAATAGACTTCGCGTTTATTCCCCTTTAAACTTCAGATAAGAAAATTCAGAGCAACATAAAGTACTCTATATAGATACGAGGCACTTGCTGAATTACTGGAATATTTATTTTGTATTTGGCGGGAGCTGTACTCCTTATTATATTAGTATTTACGTTTTTTTTTTTTTTTTTTTTTTTTTTAAACACTTTGACGTTATAGGCCAGGCAATAAGGGATTGAATAAGAAAAAAAAATCATGGAAAGCTGGAACAAGTTTCATTATCTTTGTAATGGGGTTTTTAATAAATTTTGCACCCTTTACCGCCCGGGATTTGGCCGCCATCTTGGAAAATGGCGGCGAAAAAAATTTTTTTGCAAATATCTCGCTTGGAACTCACTTTACCAGAAAATAATCTATTCAAAATTTCCTATAATTAATCCTCTAAGCATATCTTTTTATATGTTGCACTGTTTTCGTGCCAAGCCTGCGAAAATGTTTGCGACTTGTTTTACCTAACCCCAACCTCTAAAGTTTGTCTCAAGGGTGCCCGCCCTCTTTTTGTTCCTTGGTTAGGACATCATTGAATTCAAATTCAAATGCAAACGAATTATTGAGAAAAAAAAAGCGTCAAAAGGAGCTGTTAGTTTTGCTAGACAGCCGATCTATCTTTAATTTACATAAAAGAACAAAAGCTAAATACAAATGTAAAACCCAGTAATAATTTACGTCAACCAAAAAAATACGTTTAGTTACAACTAGTTTTTACAAATGAAAACACTTTCTGCATGAATAATTTGGAATTTACACCAAGTAAATGTACAGAAACCTCGTATGACTATTCCACAGGACTATAATTACATAATACTTAAGCATAGTTATAATTTTCATAAAACAAACATTCTAGTAAAGTCCATAGTTTCAGTACAAAGCGGCTAAAACTAATATATGTCTGATATGATTAATTACAATAGCATTTCAAATTGAGTTATTCTTTAAAAAACCGAAAGTTTATTTACATAAAATAAGTTTAATTCCCCTCTTAACATAAAAGAAGTGATTTTTAATGTCAAGAAAAACACACACTCCTTTCACATCAAATTACAAAGAACATTTTCTGGAAATACGGATGTATTATACAGTATTGCAGCAAACACTAACCATACTACAAATAAAAACAGTAATAAAGTAAATTATCAATTTTAATACCTTATGTCAATAATCTTAAACTTTCGTGCAATATTCTTGTACAAATAATTATTAATGAAAAAACACACCATTTCCTCAAAACAATTATTACTAAGATTTCTTAATCCTTTATCCGATGATGCAGGATTGTACCTCTGCATCAAAGGATATGTCCTCCCCCCTCCCCCCCCAAAAAAAAAAATCCTTTTTCTCTCTACCTTCCATATAGTTCAGTCAATTCCATGTTATTAATTTTATCAATGTTACCTGAATATATATATATATATATATATATATATAATATATTTATGTATATACATATATATATATATATATATATATATATATACATATGTATATATATGTATATATATGTATATATATATATCATCATCATCATCATCATCCATTGTTAATCCACTGCAAAGTAAAGACCTCAGACGTGTCCTTGCATTCAGAT
>NC_090752.1:72594130-72621630 GCF_036898095.1 Palaemon carinicauda | reverse complement strand
TTGGTCGTTGCATAACATATTCCTATTTAACATTACACCAAGGTCTTTAATTGCTTCCTTGTTTGTGATTGTCTCGTTATTAGGTCCCTTGTATGCATATACCATTCCTTCTCTGTTTCCATAATTTATTGATTCGAATTTATCGGAGTTAAATACCATCCTATTTATCTCCGCCCATTCATATATTTTGTTTAGATCTCTTTATAGTGAGTTCCTATCTTCATCACAAGTAATTTCTCAACTTATTCTTGTGTCATCGGCGAAACTTCTCACTACAGAGTTTTCAACATCACAGTCTATGTCTGAGATCATAATAACAAACAGCAGTGCAGCTAACACCGTACCTTGTGGCACGCCAGATATTACCAGATCTTCATCTGATTTCTCGTTATTTGCAACCACTATCTGTTTTCTGTTTTGCAGGAATTCTTTTCCCATTTTCCTATCTTTCCCACAATATTATGCTTTCTCATTTTTTTCTCTGATATATTATGGTCTACCTTGTCAAAGGCTTTTGCAAAATCTAGATAGATCACATCTGTGTCTTCTTCATTTATCATATTTTTGTATACGTTTTCATAGTGTGCTATCAGTTGGGTTTGTGTACTTTTTCCAGGCACAAAACTGTGTTGACCTATATTAAACAAATTATTTTTAACTAAATTATTCATTATTTTCTTTTTTATTACCCTCTTACGGGTCTATAATTGCTTGCCTCTTGTCTTGATCCCCTTTTGTAAATAGGGGTTATATAAGCTAATTTATGTTTAACATATATCTCACTCATATTTACACTTTGTCTTAGCAGTATTGCAAGCGGCTTCGTGATAGTGTGTGCCAGTTTTTTTTAACAAAATCGCTGGAACTCCATCTGGTCCTGCTGCCGATCCATTTTTAATTTCGCTTGTAGCCTTGACAATATCTGCTTCATTAATATCTATATCCGTTAGATATTCAACATTTTCTTCTCTCATTTCTGTTTCATTATTCTCATTCGCAATTCTTGGCGTGAACTCACTCTTATATTTTTCTGCTAATATGTTGCATATTTCCTTTTTTTTTATTCGTTAACCGTCCTTCAATTCTTAGAGGGCTTATTTCTAATCTCCCTTTATTCATCTTTTTAGCATAGGAGTAAAGTACTTTTTTTTTTTTTTTTTTTTTTATTTTGAAATGTCCTTTCTTCTAAGTCCCTTTTTTAATTTTCTTTCGATTGTATAATCTTTTGTTCTGCATTTTCTACCTCATTTTTTATTTCCATCATTTTCCACACATTTTTTTCTTTTGCAAGATTTTTCTTCCAATTTCTAATTTTTCTGAAATAAGATCCTTCTGTCTCTTGGTATGCATGTCTGTTGTTTATTGTTTTTTTTTTTCGGTACATATTTTTCAACAATTTTCTCCAGTATTTTGTACAGTATGTCCGTATTTACTTGTATATTATCACTTACGAATACATTTTTCCATTCTTTGTTCAGTTCTTCATTTATTTCTGACCATTTTATATTCGTACTATAAAAATCATATTTTCCATATCCTTCCCAATGTTTTGTGCTTTGATTATCTCTGCAATCACTTTCTTTGGAATGGACTATTAATTCTATGACATTGTGGTCTGAAATTCCCGTGCTATACACTATTATTTCTTTAACATAATTCACCTCATTCACAAATACTAGATCTAGGACATTTTACTTTCTTGTTGGAATGTGGTTTATTGGTTGCATATTATGTTCTAATAGCATATCTTGAAGCTTGTCAAATTGCCTCTTATCTTCTGCGCTACTATTACTCTCTTTTTTTATATGTATATATACAAACCACTTTCTTCTATCTGTTCTTTCCAATCTATGAAAGAAAAGTTAAAATCTCCGGATAGGAGTATATTCCAGTGTTTATGGTTTCTACATATACCATCTTTTTTTTCTATTATTATGTCAAACTCCTTAGTATTTGGGGGTCTGTAAACTTCAATATTCACTAGTTTTTCAAATTCAAATTCTACCGCAATCAATTCACATTCTGTGTTGCTGTATTTTTCACAGACTTTTCCTTGATTTATGTCTCTTCCATATATTGCGGTTCCCCCTTGATTTTTATTTGTTCTGTCTGATCTATATGTTTGGAAACCCTTTATCTGGTCATCACTGCCAGTCTCTTGGGAATACCATGTTTCACTTATGTTTAATATATCTATTTTTTCAATTTGGGTTAGTTCTTCTAAGAACTCTATTTTGCTTTTAGAGTTACTCGTGACTAAACCCTGTGCATTCATCACTATTATGGTTTGTGTTTCATTGCCATTATTTGATATTGGTAATATGGATTTTCCCATGCTTCCTTCCTGTTCTGATATGATGTTTTTTTTCTTCATTTCCGGGAATTCTGCTATTAAAAAATCCAATTTTTCTATTATATTTGCTCTTTCGCCTTCATATTTATTTTTGTGTGTATACCTGCAATTATCCCCATATCTGCACCAACCCCTGGCATTATAGATGCATTCTTTGTAGTTGGGCTCTATATGTGCAGATTTGGGTTGAAAGGCATCATATCTTGGGGCCTTTTGTGCATAGCACGGTAGATACTCGGTTTGTTTGTTTTTTTTTTTCTTTTGTTTCATTTTGCTTACATTTTTCTTTTCTGTTTGCTGACTTTTCTGACTTTCATTCATGGTTGCAGGATGCATATATTGACATTTTTTGTTGAATTTGCACCCTTTTCCCTCTTTTAGGTTTTTGCATATTTTTGGATGGAGATCTCTGCATTAGTCTCCTTATCATTTCTAAATACGTACATTTATCATATATTTCTTAATTATGGCATATCTTTGGATGCTTGTAGTAGCATATTTCGCCAAATCTGCAATTCCCTCTTTTCAGCAAATTGCAGACTATATCTTTCCTTTTTCTTTTTTTTTCTTGTTCTTGCTCTTCCCTAAAAGTATGTAGGTCCGGGTAGAGTCTATTGGGTCTATTATTCGTTTCCATCTGATAATTTCTTTCTTCGTAAGTATGTTGTTGGATGGCATCATAAGTTATATCAAGGATTTTCTCTGCATCCTTACACATATCCTGTTCATTTTTCTCTTCTTCTTCGTCTTCTTCTTCTTCTTTTTCTTCTTCTTCTTCTTCTTCTTCTTTTCTTTATCTTCAACTATTTGCAGATTTAATCTCGACTTAATTATATTTTCTATCCAGACTAAGCATGTTGAGCAGAATACCTTTGTGTCTCTATTTTTTATTTTTTGCTGTATTTCAGCACATGTAGGGTATGTTGGAACATGACAATCATCGCATTTTCTGATCAGTTGTTGAGGATTAATAATGGAATACCATATCCTACATGTATTGCACCCTTTTGGCATTCTTTTTCCCAATGCATCAATCAGCATATTCACCATATTGGACTTCTTATTGTTCTTTGATGGAATGTGTTGATTGATGTACACTTTCTTTATAAGTCTCTTTATCACTTGGATCTTCTTTGGGATTTTTTCTATTATTTTGCTGAGAGAGAGAGAGAGAGACAGAGAGAGAGACAGAGAGAGAGAGAGAGAGAGAGAGAGAGAGAGAGAGAGAGAGAGAGAGAGGGGGGCGGGAGGAATCACATGATTGGTGAAGATTTTAAATCAGAAATATTAACGATCAAATGAATTTAGAACGAGAGAGAGAGAGAGAGAGAGGAGAGAGAGAGAGAGAGAGAGAGAGAGAGAGAGAGATCTTTTGATTGATGAAGATTTTGAATCAAATTTTAACGATCGAATGAAGTTTGAGAGAGAGAGAGAGAGAGAGAGAGAGAGAGAGAGAGAGAGAGAGAGAGAGAGTATTATGTGTCGTTGATGTGTTCTCTCAGATATTCGAAATAAAAGACATTAAAAGACGAGGAACTATGGTGCAATCCCCAGAGTCTGAGGCCAGCCCAGCCAGCGCTAAGACGCACATTAAGTATTAAAAGCATTCACCCAGTTCCAGATAAGTTTTCGTTTGTTTGTTAAATATTAAAGAAGGGCCGCCTTGGGAGGGGGTGCCAGGTTCATTTGTGACCGAGGGAGTGTGGGGGAGGGGGGAGGGCCCTGGGTAACAGATAAGGAGGAAGAAAAAGGGTACAAGTCTCGTGTGAGTAAAGAGTAAAATTCTTATCCTCTGTTGGGTTGTTCCTACTTTTGTTTTTTGGGATGAATTCACTTGTTTAATGGTGTTTTTATTGTTATATATTTTATTCTGTCTTCCCTATACAATAAAGAGCAAGTGTCTGGAATATATATATATATATATATATATATATATATATATATATATATATATATATATATTTATTTATATATATATATATTTATTTATATATATATATATATATATATATATATTTATATATATTATATATATATATATATATATATATATATATATATATTTACATAATTAGGAATGTTACTCTACGTATATGATGAAATATATATGTATATATATATATATATATATATATATATATATATATATATGTATATATATATATATATATATATATATATATATATATATATATATATAAATATATTAGTCACGCTCAGCTTTCCCCATCACTTGGAAATGGGGGAGAGAGAGTAGTCATACCCTTGTGAGAGGGGGTGCGTGTGTGTGTGCATATCTATCTAAATATTCAGCCGTCATTTTCGAGGGGTCGCTTACACCAGTAACTTACATTTTGTAAAGGTGTTTCAATATTTACTTCCATTCCAAGGATTTTATAATCTCGAATACACAGCACTTGTCAATGCGTGGTATTTTCAATAGTAAATCCCTGTTGAATCAAAAGTCTTAAACAACCTTGAATTATTTATACGCACTTTTAAGACATTTTAGGTATAACATTGATTTTTTTTTTTCTGAAAGAGATCGCACGGGACATTCGGTAAGCTGTTTAGAATGTGGGTTTTTAGCCGGTCTGTAAGAAAAGTAATTATTTAGTATTGCATGAAAGCCTTCCATCGTCTGGGATGCGTTTTGAAGGCTTCCTTCGCAATATTGACGTGGCATTATTATTGTGTTAAAACTCTTGATCGTCCAGGGTCCGATTAATTTAAATTGAAGACTTGAACTTCATCTAACAGAAGTTGTGGTGGACTATTGGAAACGTTCCTACCTGGCAATATGCCGGACTGTGGTTCAAGTCCCGCTCAAACTCGATATTTTCTTATAGTGTCTGCAACCTCACCATCCTTGTGAGCTAGTGATTGGGCGTTTGGAGGAGCCCATAGATCTACCTGTAGAGTCATCAGCAGCCGTTGCCTGACCCTCCCAGGTCCTAGCTTTGTTGGAGAGGGAGGTTGTCGTTGATTATATGTATATATGGTCAGTCTCTATGGCATTGTCCGGCTAGCTAGGACGTTGAAACGATGCAACTAAGAACGATATTCTAGGAATAGTGCGACAAATAGTTGCTTAAAAATGGAGATGGTTTTGTACATACTTCAAACGAATTGTCACTGTCTCTTGCCTTTGCCATTCATGAGAGGCCTTTTAAACCTTTAAGCCTTTATGTCGAATTACTGATATCCAGAGTTTAGACTGATGATATCTTGCAGCGTAATTAAGATGCATTTTCATAAACAAATTTTCAGAACACTTTTCATTGTATTGCCGATCATACTATGCACCTATTATTATTATTATTATTATTATTATTAGTAGTAGTAGTAGTAGTAGTAGTAGTAGTAGTAGTAGTAGTAGTAGCAGTAGCAGTAGTAGTAATAGTAGTAGTATCATGTAGTATCATTATAAGCTAAGCTACAACACTAGTTGGAAAAGAAGGATGTTATAAGCCCAAGGAAAGGAAACAAGGAAATAAATAAACTACAAGAGAAGTAGTAAACAATCAAAATAAAAAATCTTAACAACTATTGTATCATATTTCTGTTCCTCTTGTTTTTATTTTAAGTTTTTTATAGTTTATATGTGAAAGATCTAATTTTGTTACAGTTTTTAAAATTTTTAATTTTGATTGTTCATTTCTTCTCTTCTAGTTTATCTATATCGTTGTTTCCTTTCTTCACTGGGCTATTTTTTCCTGTTGAAGCCCCTGGGCTTACAGCATCCTTCTTTTTCCATCTAGGGTTGTAGCTTAGCTTATAATAATAATAATAATAATAATAATAATAATAATAATAATAATAATGACACCCTCTTCGTCTAAAACTCATTCATAAGCATTGCCAACTAAAAAAAAGTCAATCTTAGGGTTATTTGTTCCTTCAGATATTAACAAACTGCGATTTGTTCTCCAATACATATTACCTCTGCTATGATCTAATGGTGCCCCTGATGATTTATTAGCTTTTTTTTTATTCTAAAACAGCATCTCTTTTCTTTCTTCCTTTAATACAGATCCGGACCTGCCATACATTTACCACTTTATTTAGTGTTTGTAATTTTGCTTTTGAGAATTTATTCTTGTATGTACAGTTTGATACAGTAATTGGTGGTACATCCACATCATTCTGAGGAAGTGCACCCTTCCACACCCATTCTGCACGGCAAGTTCTTGTGTGTATCCCCGTCCTCCACCTTTGCTGTCTCTATCTATTTTATGTGTTTGGTTACTCCCCGCGCAGTAAGGGTTTGACAGGTCGCACTTCCTCATAGCGTGTTGTGCCAGAAATTCCTGTGTCCAACTGTACGTGCTTTAGGACAGACGAGATCAACCACTTATCCGATCATTTAGTCATATCTATGTATCATTCAAGAGGGTAAGAAAAATAATTTTGGAATTTTAAACATTACTATGTGAACGGCTCATTCGCTCAGCATTGGCTTCGTATACAGTATATGCATGCGTATATGTGTATACAACTATTCTGAATTACAATTTGACTTGTCAGTTCTGCTCTACCTTTATTTTATTTGACTGAAGCAAAAGAAAGCTAGCTTTGTATCATTGTAGCTTTTCAAAACTTAACTAAAAAGTAGGATGAAAAATAAAGAAATATTTCGAATTGACTACCCGTTGACTCCCTATGGTTTATTGTGACCCATTGCCATTCGAAACACACTCCTTAATTTGATGATGAATTATCTGAGCATTGATTAGTGTCACTGGATATCATCCACGTGTTGTACTTCAGCTCAGAACCATTTTTTTTTTCTAGAAACTTTTTCTATTATTGATGTAGACTATTGAGAGAGTTCCGACATCACTTATAACTTTCCAGTTCGTACCTTTCTCAACTTCATGATTCGGTAAATCCATCATTTTCGTACCTTTCTTAATTCGCTCGTTTCAAAAGTTTCGAATTGGGTCATTCATTACTTCATGGGGCTTTGGTAATTTTTTACGATTAATGATTCCTTTCTAGTATTACTTTTTTGTTCAAAATTGGATTTATAGTAAATATATGTCATATATCACTCCACACTCCGAGAAATTCAATCTTTATTTCATTTTAATACAGTAATGAGTTTATAGAAACGTAACTTTTTACATTAATTATCTTAAAGATTCGTAAATATTTATTGCTGCTTTCAACGAAGTACATAATGATGATAAATGTAACTTTTTGCGTTAGTTATTTTAAAGATTAGTTTATATTGTTCTTTCAAAGAAGTATATTGAATGTTTTGCATTCACTAATCCGTTAATATTTTAAGCTTGCTTATGTCAAGAATTCTCAAGATAATATTTCTGGATTTCAGTGAAAATTTCTGGATCTGTAACATATAAGCACAGGAAAAGGTGAATAGATTTCTAAATGCTTCTAGGTATAAAATCAGATTTTTTATTCAAAATATTACCTGAATATATTCGGAAAATATAGCTATGAAATTGTGTGGGGTGTAGTCTCCATGCTGGAGAAGGGTTTGGTCAATTTTTATAAGCCTCCAGTTGATAATCCCGGTTTTTATAATCAAAGGAATGTATCTAAAGGCAATTTACTGGTGGATTTTCTTGAAATGTTTGGTTACATAAATTTTTTGTTACCTCCGCCAACGAAGTTGGAAGGAGGTTATGTTTTCGCCCCGCTTTGTGAGTTTGTGTGCGTGTTTATTTGTGAACTGGTTCCTGGCCACAATTTCAATCGTATAGTAATGAAACTTGCAGGGTTTAACTGTTATGTAATAAGCTTGAAATGATTAAATTTTGAAGGTCGAGGTCAAAGGTCAAATAGGCGGTCTAACATAACGCCAATTCACGTAATTACCTATAAATTTGGACATCGTTGGCACAGAGACCAGACTTGGTTCATATTTTGGTGTATGAAAATCTACGGCGATTAATTCATGTTAAGGTGAAAGGTCCAGGTCGAGCAGAAAGTAGAGAAATAGGCTGCCGGGGCGGAGGTCTGCGCTCTACTGAGTGCCTCTATTATATTCTAAGTTTACTCATTAAATGGTAAAATTACTTGTTTTCAGATGTATTATGATTGTTTTAGCAGGTGAGCTAATTCTTTCCTTACCTGATTGGCCAAGGTAATTTTTTCACTCATAACTGGTTAATAATAAACAGGCGTTTTCCTTACATAGTTAATTATAAATATATCTTAATCATAATTGTGTAATTATAGCTCTTTATATATTATGTGTTTACAATGCCAATCATAATTCATATGCGCCCAGTCATAGCCATTCTTTAGCCATAACCGGCTAATCATGGCCAATCTTTTTCACAAATGGCTAATTAAAGCAATTCTTTGCGCATGAGTGGCCTATTATAACCATTCTTTATTCAGAATTTGCTAATAATGGCCTTTCCTTACCCACAAGCCTCTAATTATATCCTATTCCTTTCATAGTTAGCAATTATAGCCATTCTTTACTTGCAACGCTATAATACACCAATTATAACTGAACACCTTTCATTTATTTAAAACATTTTTACCATTCATGTTTTGATACCTTGATGAAAATCATTAACAATAATTGTTTGCCTTCATTGTAATTAAAACCATGCACAAATTCTTATATTTTTGTATTATGATGAAATAATTTTGTTGATGTACGGTGCATCAATTTTAACACCATTAGATATAAAAAAAAAGTAATAATTATTAAATATGATGTAAAAAAAAAAAGTTTATTTTCTTAATATAGACTGGTTTGAGTATAGTTGAATGAAAAAAAAAATGGTAGTAATTATTAAATATATCATATCAGAAGGGATAATTCTAGAATATAAAAGAAAAGTTTGCAATATAGCATACAGGAATTAGAAAAATTTTGAACAAGTTTAAATTCTCCCCCACCCCGAAATAAAAAAAAAAAAAAAAAAAAAAAAAAATCCTGGAACGGGATAAGTTTTAGGGGAAATTTATTTTCACGAACTTCTAATTGGATTTCAAGTCGAAAAGACTTTTAGCAGAGCAATACTCGACATTAAGCTCTCCGGTGTGTTTCGAAAACTCGCGAGTTTTCGTGAGTTTGGCCATATCAGCGGTAGTCAGAGAAACCCCGCCTCTGGTATAACAGAGCAAGTTTAAAAGGAATTCGGCCTGAGACAGGGCAAGGCTTAGGGCGTCCCAATGGGCGGACTTCTCCTGATGGCTGAATTCAGTGGGAAATATTATGTTGGTTTTAGCGACTCTGGGTTAATTGACGGGGATTCAAATTATATTCATTAACGATTGGTAAGATTTTTTATTTGCTAGTTTATTTGTAAGGGATTTTTTGTTTTTGAAGGTGTTATTATTTTTTTTTTACGCATTTATATATAAATATATATATATATATATATATATATATGGATATACATATATATATATATATATTTATATATATATATATATATATATATATATATATATGCATGTATATATATACATATATATATATGTATATATACAGTATATGTATGTATCTATTATATATATATATATATATATATATATATAACCAAATAAATATGTATATGTATATGTGTTTTATACTGTGAGATCAGTGACTTTTTAATTTAAAGAGTCATAAATTGTTGTGCGAGATCTTCTTTCTTATGGGTGACGTGTCTTACAATGGAAATTTCCACAAATCTAGTAGTTTCAGCATATTGACAGAGCAGTATTGCATTTACTTGCTCTGAGGGGGAGTGGCAGTGCCACTCGTGCACTCCCAAGAACAATATGATACTCGCCTGAGAGTATCTCGGTGTACAAAGTGTATTCCCGAACCTTTTTCCGTGGTCATGAAAACTGGCCAAACCCCAGACATTAATTGAAATGTCGGAGTCCTTTCTCCTGTAGTGGACTAAATGCGCTTTATTTGTTGTTGTTGTGTTATATATATGTGGATACACATACAGTATACGTATATATACATGCACACGCACATGTACACACACATATATATATACATACATACATATATATATATATATATATATATATATATATATATATGTGTGTGTGTGTGTGTGTGTGTGTGTGTGTGTAGATATAATTTATGTCTGTGTGTCTTGCATTAGCTAACTGTTTCTCCTGACGTGGAGCGTTGCACGTAAATTTTATTTTACCAAGTAAACACGAGCTTCATAAGAATTGCGTCGAACCTTTTACACTCATTGCACCACACACATCTATCTTCTAACCACCCTCCTTTATCCGAGCTAGTAAGGTTTTTATAATCTAACATTTCTACTTTCTTAGTGTCCCTTTCATAATCCTTTTAATATTTTGTGATTTGTATATCCTTAGTAGTAATGTTGTTGTTTTTACATGGTAGATTCTTAATAATGTAGATTTTCTGTCCGTTTGCTTGTCGGCTTGTCTTTCAACAGCATAACATAAACATTTGATAATGGATTTTCAATACGTTTGATCAAATGAGATCAATCTGACTAGCAACAAAAGATATTATTTTTTGGAAAGATAGGAACATAACTTTAAGGTATTCCTAGCCAGTGACGGAATGTTTTGTGGTCTCCGGAATGCTCTCGTTTTAGAGAAAATGTTCGTGATTCCTAAGCCTTGTGGGGGGGGGGGGTGATTTTTGGCCTTCGAATGCTCTCATTTTATTGAAAATTTCCTTGATTTGTAATCCTCAACGGAGGATTTTATTTATATCAAAACGCTCGCGGGTAATTGTTTACAACACCACGCTCTCCATTTACTCCAAAATAATGCAATCCTGCAGTTCTCATCTTCTTGCACAGTAATTAGCTGTAGGTGGTTATTTAAATTCTGGAAAAGCAATAATTTGCAAGATATGTTGAGGAAAGGGGAAGGGGTTATAAAAGAAAATAGCTCGGTTTCCTCACTAAACGACTTGGAGCTGACATGTCAACATAGCCAACCAAACAGAATTCATGATACCAGCGTACATAAACAGGAGTTCGTGATGCCAGCATACATTTGATATACTGTATACTCAAAATATACTTAATCAAAATTTGAGTGATTACTCAAAAGTGTCACTATTTTTAAATTGCATATTTTATAGACACTTTTGAATAATTAATCCATTTTTAATTAAGTGTATTATGAATATACAGTATATCAAATGTACGCTGGCATCACGGACATCTGTTTATGTATGCTGGTATCACGAATTCTGTTTGGTTGACTATGTTGACATGTCAGTTCCAAGTCGTTTGGTGAGGAAATCAAGCTATTTTCTTTTATAACCCCTTCCCCTTTCCTCAACATATATTGCGAATTATTGCTTTTCCAGAATTTAAGTAACCACCTAATTACTGTGCAAGAAGATGAGAACTGCAGGATTGCATTATTTTGGAGTAAATGGAGAGCGTGGTGTTGTAAACAATTACCCGCTCTCGTTTTAATGAAAGTTTCCTTGACAACAGATTTTCCGTCTCTGAGCACTCTCATTTTAATGAAAATGTCTTGGATTCCTAATCCTTAATGGAGAATTTTTGGTATTAGAACGCTCTCATTTTAGTATAAATGCTCCGGATTCCTGAACCTCGACGTAGGACTTTTGGTCTCCGAATGCTCTCATTTTAGTAAAAGTGCTCAGAATGCCAAAGCCTCGACGGAGCTCTTGGGTCTGGAAATGCTCTCGTCTTAGTGATGACGTCACATTGATGAGTGTTGCGTGGACAGCCACTCTGGAAAGCCAGGATGATTCACCTCTTCCAATGGACAGATCCCTGCCTGACGTGAATGAAAATCCCCAGATGCTCTGATTCATATCTTCTGCGTTCTCCTAATCTTTGTGGATTGGCTCCATCCCTTTGACCATCGGAAATTCTGATGCAACCCATGATGATTACTTTCGTAAACGCCAGATTGTCTTATTTCCTTTCTTTATTTCTCTTGTTATTATTATTATTATTATTATTATTATTATTATTATTATTATTATTATTATTATTATTATTATTATTGTTGTTATTAATATTATTATTATTGATTACTTTCGTAAACGCCAGATTGTCTTATTTCCTTTCTTTATTTCTCTTGTTTTTATTATTATTATTATTATTATTATTATTATTATTATTATTATTATTATTATTATTATTATTGATTACTTTCGTAAACGCCAGATTGTCTTATTTCCTTTCTTTATTTCTCTTGTTATTATTATTATTATTATTATTATTATTATTATTATTATTATTATTATTATTATTATTATTATTATTATTATTATTCATTACTTTCGTAAACGCCAGATTGTCTTATTTCCTTTCTTTATTTCTCTTGTTGTTATTATTATTATTATTATTATTATTATTATTACTATCAATATTATTATTATTCATTACTTTCGTAAACGCCAGATTGTCTTATTTCCTTTCTTTATTTCTCTTGTTGTTATTATTATTATTATTATTATTATTATCATTATTATTATTATTATTACTATCAATATTATTATTATTCATTACTTTCGTAAACGCCAGATTGTCTTATTTCCTTTCTTTATTTCTCTTGTTATTATTATTATTATTATTATTATTATTATTATTATTATTATTATTATTATTGATTACTTTCGTAAACGCCAGATTGTCTTATTTCCTTTCTTTATTTCTCTTGTTGTTATTATTATTATTATTATTATTATTATTATTATTATTATTATTATTATTATTATTATTCATTACTTTCGTAAACGCCAGATTGTCTTATTTCCTTTCTTTATTTCTCTTGTTATTATTATTATTATTATTATTATTATTATTATTATTATTATTATTATTATTATTATCATTGATTACTTTTGTAAACGCCAGATTGTCTTATTTCCTTTCTTTATTTCTCTTATTATTATTATTATTATTATTATTATTATTATTATTATTATTATTATTATTATTATTATTATTATTCATTACTTTCGTAAACGCCAGATTGTCTTATTTCCTTTCTTTATTTCTCTTGTTATTATTATTATTATTATTATTATTATTATTATTATTATTATTATTATTATTATTATTATTATTATTATTATTATTATTATTATTATTATTGATTACTTTCGTAAACGCCAGATTGTCTTATTTCCTTTCTTTATTTCTCTTGTTATTATTATTATTATTATTATTATTATTATTATTATTATTATTATTATTATTATTATTATTATTATTATTACTACTACTACTACTACTACTACTACTACTTGCTAAGCCACAACCCTAGTTGGGAAACCAAGAGGCTATAAGCCCAAGGGCTCCAACTGGGAAAAATAACCCAGCCTGAAAAGGAAATAAGGAAATAAATAAAAGATATAAGGAGTAATGAACAATTGAAATAAAATATAATAGAGACATTAACAACATTAAAACAGATATTTCATATGTATAAACTATAAAAGGACTTATGTCAGCCTGTTCAACATAAACAGGCTTTTCCTTTGGTTTTATACTTCTATGGTAATCTTTTCTTTTGTATGTTTTTGTGTAGGAAATATATTCTTTTGTGTAAATGATAGATTTCATTTGCTTATGAGAGAAACGTGATGTTTTTATTTACATTGCTTAATACTTTTTATTTAATATATTTTTCTACAGCAATATTTGAAAGACTAATAGTTTTTATTGCAGTATTAGAACTACTTCATTTATGGATTTTATTTTTGAATGTTTTCGTTTTAAGTTATACGTCATATTTGACTTCTATTAATGACAATTTTTTATAGCTTGTTCCAATTGTCTGGTATGTCTAAGATATAAAAAATTTCTTTTAGCTGAAAAATAAAGAATAAATTCTGTTAGTTCCAAAACATTGAAAAAGTCTGCCAGCTCTAAAATCATAGACCTTAGTAGTCTTAATAATTATAATTCATTAATCTCTCATTGGAAATGGATTTTAACATTAACAAGTTTAAGGATATGCTTCAGACTTAATTCCAAAAGTCAATCTGTTGCTTCTATCTGAGGTCTTCCTGTATATTGCATCAGTAAAACGTTAAAACTCAGACTTCACATTCTGTAGTGTAGTTCATTCCATAGACGATTAAAACTTGTACTCATTGATGTCAGCAATGCCACCACTCCGATGATCCTCTGAACCACACTCGTCCTTGTTGCCACATCTTCGATAAACCATTGGAAATCAATTGTTCATATCGAATGTTGCTCCTTCGATAAACCATTAAAAACCTGCGATGTTTAAGCCGATTCTCTTTGCTGAAACAAACTATTTGACCAACCAACATACATTTGCACGATGAACGACCCATTATTCATAATTTCCTTCACAACACGGACTTCGGTCACTGTGGGGTTCATTTTCTCATTCTCTGAAAGGCTTTACATAAACGAGGTGAACGTTCAGACAATTGCGAAATCCGGTGGCTGGGAAACGCTACGCGTAAGTTACAAGTTGAAAATAAGAATATTTCTTTTGTTTCCTTTCCTCACTGGGCTATTTTCCCAGTTTTAGCCCTTTGGCTTATAGCATCCTGCTTTTCCAGCTTGGGTTGTAGCTTACCAAGTAATAATAATAATAATAATAATAATAATAATAATAATAATAATGGCTTCTGACATCTCGGGAGAACAGATAAGTTAGTAATGAAAATTAGTGTAATGGGGATCTCTTCGAACAAAACTGTAAATTCCTATCTAAATACATAAGAAAAGACAATATTCTACCAAAATAGCCTTATTTGAATAAATGAAGCCTACCCTACAAAATTATTTCAAATAGGATCTAACCACTCTCACGTGTTGATAGGTTTCACAATACATCGTTAACTAACTACACTTGTGATATTATCAGTAGCCATTGCCTAAGCTTGGTTGGAGAGGAGTCTGGAATGCTGTCTCTATAGGTATTTTTTTAGTGTTCAGGACTCCGTACGACAACGTGATGACTTTCAACTTTTTAGTTCCTAAATCTTTGTCATAGATCCTAGCAATTCCTTTGATAATCTCATCAAGGAATAAAATATGTTGCCACTTGGTATCAATTTCTGAAAGTGAATTTGGTTTGAACGTCTATCAAGTGGAGGATTAGCCAATTTTGTCTATATGTTGATGCAGTTTGTGTTTATCAGACATCAGGGCATTTTTCATTAATTCAATATTTAGGAGATGAATGTAGCAGTTAAAGGAGCCATCCAATTTTAAGGGAAAAGCAAGGGAGATTAGGATTTAATCATACAGACTTACAGTTTGGAAAGTCTGAATCCACAGGAAATGGGAAGAAGAAGAACCGGCGAATAGGTGTTGTTAATGTTGTTCCGAAGACTTCTTGGTAAAACGTTCTGTTTAAGAGGATAGCACCATAATGACATGGTATGACTTAGTAGTGAAGGTGTATGAAGTGGTAGCGAATTAACAGTGCTATCAGTGGTCCATGATAACAAAACTGTTTTTGATTTATTGACGAAAATAAGTTTTCAAACGAAGCCCTACAAGCCGAAGTATGGCCGTGGACAACCAGTCCCCTACAAAGTTTGTGCTCGGCAAGTCTGGATGTAAGCTGAATCTCTTCGACACTACTGTGATATTGATTAATAGTAAGTTCCATTATGTATCATGATTGAGACAGGGACTCATATAAACGATAGGTTAATATACTATACTTTAATTACTAGAGTAACTGGAATTCGCCATAAAAAATGGACGAGTGCTGGCAAGTTTGGCATTTTTCTCTATATGTTTAATAACTTAAATATGTCGATTAGAATATAAAGAGTAGGTCTATTGCTTACTTTTGAGTTACAGCACATGCGTTGCTTGCATTAGCTTTAGTCAGCAGTTATTTTTTCGTTTTTTTTTTTTTTTACCTAACCTAACCTAATATTTTTTTCTTGTATAACATAATCATTATGTGGCTTTTCGACATTTACGAGCTTCCAAATGTTTATGAACAAGTTCCCTAATATTGTTCTACAACAGCCATTTTTTGTTTTCATCCTCTCCGTCACTATCATCGCATGAAGACGTTTCCATGAGGGAAGTACAATATGTTTTGAAATTAAGTGTAATTTCTTATATTTCAGTAAATGATTGTGTTAAAAACTCTTATATTTCGGTAAATGGTTGTGTTAAGAACGCTATAGCTATTGTTATCTATGCGAAAGTAAAGAATATCCCCGAAATAATGACCCACGAGGTTTAGCGCTTGTCAGAACAGAGGAGCAGTGAGGTAATGTTAGTTTTGCAAGCTTAGCGAACCACAGCTTAGCATAAACCATTAGAAAGACGTAAAGTGAAGCATAGATAATTATGATACTTTGATTATCAGTCACTTACATGAACCATTTATTTTTCCAACGGGCTATCTTGTGTTTATTTTGCATTTCTGACCATTAAATTACTGCAAATCACTTGTTTTGGGCATTTTCCACCCCCCAAAGATAAACAGGTTTCTCACTAAAGGGGTCCCAAAGCCTAAAATGGCTGGTGAAGATGTTACAGAGAAGACACTCTGGAGGGAAATGATTGACGTGAATGAGTCGTTGAAGGTAGATCGAATAACTAGGGAAGGTGCAGCAATTGGGTGCTTTGGCGAGAAACCGCCACTTGAGATCTGTTCTGATTGGAACCATGAATCACTGTGTAAAGATAGTCAAGTAGGATTTAGTGGAGAGATTCAGAAGGAAGGTGGTACAAATTATATATATAAAAAAAAGAAAAAAAAAACGAATGTTCAACAATTGTCAGGCATAACGGTTCAATGCCAAAAAGATGAATCGACTCTATAAGCAGTAAGTCAATAAAAAGTTAGAAACACTACCTAATTACAATGCATATTAACCTAATAACTATAAATGTAAATGGTCTGAATGACACTAGGAAGCAATACATTTTTAAGAAATTCTAATTAAATATCGTCGATATTGCTCTCACGCAGGAACACGTGAAAATACAGGAAGCTCTGCATGTTCTATTGTTTTATGTACTCTTTAATAGTTCCTTATATTTCAAGAGCTTAAGTTTATCTCGTTCAAATGTTAAATTCCAAGTAATCAATATATATGGTCAATTTAGTAATACCTTTAAACGGGGACGAGAAGACCTAATACGTACTGAGCTTCTCCTTTACGTGAAGGGAAATCTGTATATCATGGAATAGGGTGGTGAGTGACCGCGATTGCACTAATACAAATTATTATTATTATTATTATTATTATTATTATTATTATTATTATTATTATTATTATTACTTGCTAAGCTACAACCCAAGTTGGAAAAACTGGATGCTATATGCCCAAAGGCTCCAACAGGGAAAATTGCCCAGTGAGGAAAGAAAATAAGGAAAACAATATTTTAAGAACAGTAACAACATTAAAATAAATAATTCACATATAAACCATAAAAACTTTACCAAAACAAGAGGAAGAATAGTGTGCCTGGGTGTACCCTCAAGCAAGAGGACTCTAACCCAAGGCAGTGGAAGACTATGGTACAGAGGCTATGGCATTACCCAAGACTAGAGAAAAATTGTTTGATTTTGGAGTTTCCTTTCTCCTAGAAGAGCTGCTTATTATAGCTAAAGTCTCTCTCCTACCCTTAACAAGAGGAAAGTAACCAATGAACAATTAGAGTGCAGTAGCTAACCCCTTTAGCGAAGAAGAAGAATTTGGTAATTTCAGTGTTGTCAGGTGTATGAGGACAGAGGAGAATCTGTAAAGAATAGGCCAGACTATTTGGTGTATGTGTAGGCAATGGGAAAGTGAACCATAACTAGAGAGAAGAATCCAATGTAATACTGTCTGGTCAGTCAAAGGACCCCATAACTCTTTAGTGGTAGTATCTCAACAGATGGCTGGTGCCACGGACAACGTACTATCTACAGTCCCTAGAGTATATCGATAGCTCTTTAAGAACTTGGCGAGAAACATTGGCCTAAAAGATGCAAGGTTCTCCTTTAATAATTTTGCTGATCTTACTTTTAGTATGGGTATTGATGGCGTTAGGCTTGATAGATTATTTGTCTCTAGATTATATAAGACTATAAAAAGTATAGTGTGTGTTCATGTTTCCTTCTCTGATCGCGCTGCCATAAAAATGAGATTAATTATGGATCCCAGTCTTAAGTCTGGAATACTATTTTGGAAGATGAATGGATTACTGTTAGCAGATAAGGATTATAAAGTCTCAGTTTAAAGATTTCTGATAAGTCTTGTTGTGAAAATTAATTGATTTCAGAACATTAGTTTAAGGTGGGAGGAATATGTGAAGGTAAATATGGCAAAGTTTTTTTCAGAGGTGTGGTAAGATGAACAAATTCGAACGGACTGGACTGATTGATTATTTTGTAAGTAGCCTAAAAATTAAATGTCGTAAAATGGCTGGGTTTCATAAAGATGAAATTTATCATCAAAAAAACAAAATAACAGAATTGAAAATGGTGGACGTCGATGGCATCAGGTTAAGAGTAAAATTAGAGGGATGCAATGAATGGTAGAAACTCTGTGCTTATTTGATAAATCAACAGAAAGAAAGAGCCATTAAGGATGAAATGGAAAACATGTTGAAGGGTAATGGGGAGTATTTAAACTATGCTAATATGATTTAATGTTGATGCTGTTTTAAAAATATTTTATTTTGAATGTTCATTACTTTTCTTGTAGTTTATTTCCTTGTTTCCATTCCTCACTGGGCTATTTTTCTCTATTGGAGCCCATGGGATTGTATTATCCTACTCAAACTAAACACCTTTACCTTTTACCATTACGCTTGTGGATCACGTCTTGTGTTGTAAGGTAAACAATAGATGTACAGTTCTGTGATTCTGGGTAATATTTTTGGTCCTAAATACAAACATCCAGGGTTACTTAAGGGTGTAAATGATAATATGCCATAACGAGGCTCAATGGCGTAGCCGGGTGGGGGGCAATTGCCCCCGCTGGTGAAAATCTTGCCCTTCCCCCCTTAGAGGGGCCTTCTTACCCCCCTCTCGGAATTTAAAGTTTTCATATAGTCTGTTTTAATATCTCTAATGAAATGATTGTACATCTATATTATGCGATCAAAGTTTGTGTTATACAGAGCTCTCAACACTGATATCTACATGTGTTATTTAATACACACTACATGGAGTCAGAAATCGTACAATAATTTACACTTATTTTTTACTAATTACAGAAAAAAACAGTAGATTTGGATTTGGTCGTAGGAAAAAATTACATGTAAAACAGTGCTGCTGAAAATTGTACAACTTAAATCCTATTGCAAATTCTGTGGATATGTTACTACTAGTGACGCTTGGAAGACAAAATTAATAGCGGAGGAATACGAATGTGTTGGGTAACAAATCTTATACTACCAACTCCACTATCTAATTTCGTAATTTATTTAAATAAGTAGTCGTGATTGGAAGTGACTACTCCTATTAAAACAGTTCATCATACTAAAATCAATATTACAAGCCCAGTCTCAGAACTGCTGACTTACAGACCCCCTGCCGCAGGTCTTCGGCCCTTTGGGCCTCGCATAGGGCTGCCCCCTTCAAATATGACCTTACCCCATGCTCCCCCCCCCCCCCTGAGATACCCCTGGCTACGCCACTGAGAGGCTCCACAAAGTAAAAACTGATTAGGTGTTAATATTCATGAGAGAAACCAACCCCCATCAACACTTATATTAACATTTTTCGAACACCACCATTAACTTTTTTTTATTTTTTACGAACACCATTGTTAATCTTTTTTTCGAACACCATTGTTAACCTTTTTATCGAACACCTTTGTAAACCTTTTTCTCGAAAACCACCATCAACTTTTTTCGAACACCACAATTTTTTTTTCCGGATACCAACATTAACTTTTTTTCCCCAATATTTTGACATTACTTAATATGGTTTGATTATTGTGTCCTGGAGCTCTTTGATGACAGGTAATATACCTTAGAGATCAAATGCTAAGAATTTTTTTTTTCTGCTTTTCAGGTGAGCAATGTTTGGATTTGAGGGGTAGACTGGTTTTCCAAGGCCCAGTTTGACGTCTCATTTTGTGAGGTACTGTATTTGCCTATTTCTTTACATGGTCTGTATATAATGTATATATATATATATATGTGTGAATATATATATATATATATATATATATATATATATATATATATATATGCATAAGTATGCATATAAATAAATATATATATGTATATATATATATATATATATATATATATTATTGTATGTATGTGGATTAATTAAGAGTATCTCACTAATTATATCTTTTTATTCTTCGATATGTTCTTTTAGGGGACTAATATATATGACGAACAATTTTACTTTTATGAAAAGTAACTAAATATCTACGTTGCAGCTGCAATTGCATTTTTCATATCTTTCTTGTAAACTTGCATTTACATAACTGTATTGGGTCTTATTGTAACCCACTGCCGATTGCGCAATATCTCCCAAAGTCGGTTGCAGATTATTCCCACTAATGATGATGGTACCCGACTCCTAAAGTCTGTTGTGCTTTTTTTTTTCTCACAGGGCAAAATAGAATTTGCCCTTATCTCTCCTCTTCATCTTCAACGCCATCTATGTTTACTCTTTTGTTTTCCTTTCGCAGTAGAAGTTATTCAGGATCCAAAAATATTTATATAGAATTTCAAATTAGAGAATGTTATTGATTATTATTATTATTATTATTATTATTATTATTATTATTATTATTATTATTATTAATTGCTAAGCTACAACCTTAGTTGGAAAATCAAAATTCTATAAGCCCGGGGGCTCCAACAGGGAAAAAGCCTAGTGAGGAAAGGAAACAAGGAAAAATAAATCTTTTAGGAATAACATCAAAAAAATATCTCCTATATAAACTATAAAAACTTTATCAAAACAAGAGGAAGAGAAATTAGATAGAATAGTGTGCCCGATAGTACCCTCAAGCAAGAGAACTCTAACCGAAGATAGTGGACGACCATGGTACAAAGGCTATGACACTACCCAAGACTAGAAAACAATGGTTTGATTTGGGAGTGTCCTTCTAGAAAAGCTGCTTACCATAGCTACAGAGTCTCTTCTACCTTTACCAAGAGGAGAGTAGCCACTGAACAATTACAGTGCAGTAGTTAACCCCTTTGGTGAAGAATTGTTTAGTAATCTCAGTGTTGTCAGGTGTATGGAGACAGAGGAGAATCTGTAAAGAATATGCCAGACTATTCGGTGTATGTGTAGGCAAAGGAAAGTGAACCGTAACCAGAGAAAAGGATCCAATGTAGTACTGTCTGCCCCTTTACAATTGTAAAGTGAATCCATTTCCGTAGATGAATCCAGGATGTTCTTCAGTAGAATTGGCGAGGTTTGCACTTTACGGGGTTTATAGTTTTTATTTTATTATAAAATGCATTTCATATAGGAAATACGATTTGATATATTATATATACTGTATACAATTAAAGTCAATTCAGCAAGTTTATTTTCTTGTATTTTGAAACGGGATCGTCTGTATTTTGTGTAGTTTTTAATTGTATGCCACCGTGTGCTTTATAGTATAGAATAGATTATTATAACATTAATTTCATATAGGAGGTAGGAGTAGGCATTTCTGTTTTATTTTCAATTATGATTAGCTTATCAAGTTTTTTCAATTTTCTTTTATTTTGAAACATGATCATTCTGTATTTTGTTTGGTTCTAATTATTCTCCAATTTAGTCACATCTTTTTCCTTTACGTAAGAAAATAAAAAGTTTTAAAGTTTCCTTCTATGTTTATTTTAGGATTTCATTTTATTTGTTTTCCTTTCATTCCTTTCATCAAAAATAGTGCAAAATTGTTATGTTGTTTTATCTTCTTTTTTCATTTCCCTTTAGTGTATAATTACGTTATTATGCATTGCCTTTAACCTTGCTTGTTTTTCATTAATTCTGAATTTATTTCCCTCATTGAAGTAAATTTAGAGTTTTCGAATTTATTTTTCCCCTCTTCTCACCTTTCATGACGAGATCTTCCCCCATTTAATGTTTTACTTAACATATTTATTCCATTGATCCTCTTTTATTGTGTTTTAATGAGCAAGTTTTTTTATTCTTGTTATTGTTATCTTGTCACCTAATCTTTTTCTTTATTTTTATTCATATCTTCATTGATTCCTCTCCTTCTTATTAATCTCTCTTTTTAACTGTAATTACGACTTATTTTTTTCTCTTTTCTAATATTTCATCCATCTGTTATTTTATGCCTCTCTTTCGCATAGCCAGTTTCTTTCGTTGTATTTTTCCTTGATGTTAATTAATACTTCTTTGCTCTAATTCACCATCTTGTATTATATTTCTTTCTGTTCTTTGCATTTTTTGCATGTTTTATTGTTTTCTATTTCGCTCGCTATCTTTTCTCTGTTCCTTTTGTTTATTTATTCGACATTTCTACGAGTTCTTTCTTACTTTTCACTGTGTTTTGTAAAAGCTCACATATCCCTTTCTAAGAGATTTTTCACGTTTATCTTTGCCTTCTCTCTCTCTCTCTCTCTCTCTCTCTCTCTCTCTCTCTCTCTCTCTCTCTCTCTCTCTCTCTCTCTCTCTCTGTTCTGGAATTCCGTTCTCTCTCTCTCTCTCTCTCTCTCTCTCTCTCTCTCTCTCTCTCTCTCTCTCTCTCTCTCTCTCTCTCTGTTCTGGAATTCCGTTTTTCTCTTTTCTTTTTCAGCAATATTTTCTTTGCTTGATCTGTGTCATAGAAGATTGTTGAAGAAATGAGACCGTGGTTGAGATCAAGCCTACGATTACCATTCAACCCATTTTTGATTGGGTATTAGGTGTAGTTAAGAAAGGGATGTTGTGTTGGAAACTTCATCTGTGATATTATTGAGAACCGAAAACTCTTATCCTTCCGGCACTAGTCCACCCCCCAACCTGGTCTCCCCCACCACCATCCACCATATTGTAGGTAGTAGGTAGGCCAGGGAACCAGCCATCCGTTAAGATACTACCGCCAGAGAGTTGGTAAGTCCTTTGACTGCCCGGACAGTACTACATTGTGTCTTTATCTTTGGTTACGGATCATTCTTAATTTGCCTACACATACACCAAACAGTTTGGCCTATTCTTTACAGATTCTACTCTGTCCTCATAAACAATTCCTTACTAAACAATTCTTCTTCACCGCTTAACTATGGTTAACTACTGCATTGTAATTGTTCAGTGGCTACTTTCCTCATGGTAATGGTAGAAGAGACTCTTTAGCTATGGCAAGCAGGTCTTCCAGGAGAAGGACTCTAATAACAAACCATTGTTCTCTGGTCAGTGCCGTAGCCTCTGTACCATAGCCTTCCACTGTCTTGGATTAGAGTTCTCTTGCTTGAGGGTACACTCGGGCATAACCTTCTAGCTAATTTCTTTTCCTTTTGTTTTATTAAAGTTTTTATAGTTTATATATGAAAGATTTATTTTAATGTTGTTACTGTTCTTAAGATATTTTATTCTAATTGTTAATTACCCATCTTGTAGTTTCCGTATTTCCTTTTTTCACCGGAGAGGTATAACCGTTCAATTTTGATGGGTTCCGGCACAAGTTGGTGTCTGGAAACGAAAAGGCAGATTTACTGGCAAAGAATGCTGCAGCTGAATTGCGACCAAGAAGGTAATCTGTTCTTTGTGATGATTGTTTACCCAATATTAAGAATTTTATTTCTAAGAATTGGCAGCAGCATTCGTTTAGTTTAATGGAAAATAACATGTGAGAAATAAAGAATTTTATATACCCCTGGAAGTATAACATGATGCCCCGAAAGTGGGCATCATGCTTACCAGCCAATACGAGCCATACTGCGACGACTGTTTGGTACCACTGACAGTGAGGATTTGTTGGCCGAATGCCCCACTTATAGTAGTGAAAGAAAGAGATATCTGTTTAAAGCTCGAGGTGAGGATGGCAGGTTCATTCTTGCCAAGATTCCTGGACATGATGTGTCCTAACATGCTAGTGGTATTTTTATCTTTACTTCAGAGGCATGTCTTCTGAAAGCTATTTCTGAAAGCTATTTGACTTTTAAGATGAAATCTTTGCTTTTATGGTTTTAATTGAATATTCTTATATTCTTTATAAGAAATGATATCGGCGTCACTAACCTTAGAAGTCAGGATGCCTGAAAACCTCAAATCAGTCAAGCAATCCTTTCCTCATTGGGCTATTTTCCTGTTGGAGTCCTCTGGCTTATAGCATAATAATAATAATAATAATAATAATAATAATAATATTAATGATAATAATAATAATAATAATAATGTCGAAGGCGTGCACACACACAGTTATATGCACTCAAATATTTGTTGTTTAATTTCGAAGTATCCAAACTTTTCACAATCACAATCTATATATTAGTGTAATTCCATCGTTCTACTATGTATTCCTGATGAAGAGCTACATAAAAAAGTGATTTGAAACAGATTTCAATGCCAAATAAGTAAAGGAGAAACGGAAATGCAGAGATCCTGTTTATTTTGGTGAGATGCTGTTTTTGATTTTTGGATGCCTCTCAAGATATTATCTACTTATTATATATATATATATATATATATATATATATATATATATATATATATTTATATATATACACACATATATATGTGTATATATATATGTATATATATAGATATATCTATATATATATATATACATATATATATATATAAATTATACATATATATATATACATACATATATATATTAATATGTATATATATATATATATATATATACACTGGTATGTTTAATTCAAATGTCATTCAGTTTTTATTTGCTGTGGCGAGTAACACTGAAATTTTTTAGATAATTCAAATGCTTTTTATTTTTAAAGAATTTTAAACATTTAACAGTAATTGTAAGATTTAAAAAAAGATAAAGTGGAAACATCTATAAAAATCCAATATTTTATAAAAATAGATTATTGTTATATGATATCACATGCATATCGCTATTCTGATATCAATATCTAATGGACTGTCTCATTATTCATGGATCCATTGTGATTACCATAATGGAGACAGGAAATGGTTTGAGTATCAAGCAAAGTAGATTATCATAGGATGCTTTCGATCATAGTATAACAGCAAAGCTTTACACATGACGTGTTTTTAATTACAACAATCAGCATACACCAGGGTTGTGGTGGCCTATTGGAAACGTCTTTGCCTGACAATCTGCCGGACTGGGGTTCGAGTCTAGCTCAAGCTCGATAGTTTCTTGTAGTGTCTGCAACCTCACCATCCTTGTGAGCTAATGATTGTGGCTTTGGGAGGAGACTCTAGTTCTACCTGCTGAAATATTAGCAGCTATTGCCTGGCTTTACCTGTTCCTAGCCTAGGTGGAGAGGAGGTTTGGGCGCTGATCATATGTATATTTGGTCAGTGTCTAGAGCATTGTTCTGCTAGCTAGGGCATTGTCAGTGCCTCTTGCCTCTGCTATTTGTGAGTGGCATTTAAACCTCTAAAATCAATTTGATAATAACTTAAAGATATCCTAGAATATTTCGGTTTCATTTCTCACTGACCGCTTTGATTTTTTTTCTTTTTGTCACTATTCGCACCTTAACGAGAAAACAGTCGCCTAGCATTACACCAACCATATGTTCGTGAAGTATGTCTTTTGAAATGAATAAATTATGTATATAGGTCTCATTCATTACTACTCATGTAGTTTATTTATTTCTTTGTGTCCTCCCCTCACTGGGCTACTTTTACTCTGTTGGGGCCCTTGGGTTTATAGCATTCTGCTTTTCCAACTAGGGTTGTAGTTTAGCTAGTAATAACAATGATAATAATATACTATATATTTGGGAAGGTTTCAAGACTTATTTAGGTGAGATTGGTAACGAAACGTTTCATAATTCATAATTCAATTTTATTCCAAATTCTACAGAAGTATAAAACATATCGGCGGTTCCAGCTTTATCAGATTTATCTTTTTTTTAGTTATCATGATGGTTCTCATATATTTGAATAAGGAACCAAATTTGATTATCTTTTTCAACAACTTCGTACACAAAATGCTTGCCTGGAAATGTGGTACGAGTTTATGAAGAACGTTCCAGGCAACGTACACAAAATGGTATGTCGTTGTAACTGGATGTGGCTACAGATTCTCCCATTCCTTTCATTTTAAATGAAGCACCTTTCCTTAATTTTCATAAAACTTTCGTTTTGTCTCTATTTCATATTGGGCAGTGCCACAGTTTTTTTCTTTTTCATCCGGGGGAATGTTATGGTCGCAAGGCCGGGCGATTCCATTCAGCATTTAAGGTTTCTGTTAGCAGCCACATCCCATCTTCCCTTATAGAAGAGCAACGCCGTTTCTTTTCTTAATGCCAAAGAGTTTAATTTTATTGTGGGAGGGGTGGCCCTCACCAGATCCCCTGTGGAAGGGCTGCATGTAGGGGAGGCAAGAGAAGCAAGGGGGTCGTTTTTAGATCTTTTAGCAGCCGACGCCTTTGCCGTAAATACCCAGAAGCTCTATTAAGAGGGTCTCGGAACAGCCCCTTTTGTAGGTCCCATTCACCCCTTTCTTCGTCCCAAGGGGACCGTAGAGGCAAAAATGGTAATTGGCCCAAGTAACCAGAACGCGTTATTAACAACCATGCTACTATTGCCTTTCTTAGCCTGAGTGAGTTGCCTTAGTTCCTTCTTTACTTTTACTCTGAGGCTATTTAGTGCTCGGCCCTGGTTCCACAAACACTCCCAGCAGTGATCACCAGCCAACCCCCCCCCCCCCCCCCCCAACTAATATTAGACGCCACAGGAAAATTAAAATAAGCGAGAACGAACATGAACGACATTTACATATTCTTCATCATCCAGCAGAGTTTTTATTATGCAGTTACATATGCAATTGTAAACCCTGTAATTAATTCTATAACGAAAATATGTTTGTTCCTGAAGTTCTTGAACAGGGACATCGAAGTAACAAGTGTCGGAATTTATATAGCAATGAATTCCTTTGGTACAGTTGCCTTCATTAATTCCGGTACACCGACGTCTCCTTATGTTCCTGTGAAGTGCACGGGAATTAGTGAAGCCAACTGTACATGTTGGAATCTTCAGACTGAGCTTCGTACCACGAATTGCTCCGGAAATCACCCCTGACTCCATCATCTTGTTCGGATACGGAATGTCGTCCTTCACTTGTAATTTGGCCGTA
>NC_090752.1:72554130-72589130 GCF_036898095.1 Palaemon carinicauda | reverse complement strand
TCATAAACGTAACAACTTTCGCGCAATATAATAACCTGGAAGAACTTGCGGACAGCTGGTCTCAAGCAAAATGACATTTTATCACACTGGACAATATTGAAGAAGAGTAAAGAAAATGATACAATGTGTAGAGTATTTAATTCGTTAGAATTATTTTTTAATAAAACTATTTAAATCCATACACCATTGCTAGTTAAGTAGCGTTGTAAAGCTTCGTGATTGCCAGTGTGATTGTACTTTGATTGAGAATCCCAATGGCGATAATAATGATAAATCGATGCAGTTATTAATAACAATATTAATCATTTAAATAAAGACTTGGATGAATACAAACAGAGCACAGAATTAGAATTGGTCCTTTCCACTCCTCTAAATGAATGCATTGACATAATTGTCGTTAACGTTATCTTCTTCATCACAATTGACATCTGAAGTCGGTTCCAAGAAATAGTATCAAATATCAGGGTATGTTACACTTGACCATTTCCTGCTCATATCCAGGTATGAAATGCACTTTTTTTTTACGTAATTATGGGTATGCCAACAATGATCATGTTTTATGAAATCTGTGTATTCAGTGGGCTCTGTTTGGGATGTTTGGGAGGGGGTAGTGATCCGGTTTTGTTTGCATGTTCAGGCACTTGTAAACCACACTCGGACGGAGGGAGCCATCTTTCTTGAGGACGATGTGTAAGGGTGACGACCATGGGCTGGAGGCCTTTTGGCAAAGGGCCATTTCTTCCATTTCGGCGAACATCTGTTTGGCGGCTGCCAATCGATCCGGTGCCAGACATCTGAATTTGGCGAAGACTGGGCATCCCGTCGTCTTGATATGGCAGTAAATACCGTGTTTTGGCAGGAGTCGTGGGCGTTTGACGAAATTCTAGACATAAAACTTCCGGATATGACGTGAGGAGGTGGGCGTAGGCATCCGTGGGTGCGCTGATGTAGAGAGCAAGGTTGGAGGGGTCGGGTTGAAGAGGTGTCGACAAGTACGAGTCTGCGTTGCTCATTCGTCAGTGGGCGACATCGATCAGAAGGTGGAAATGAGAGAGGAAATCCGCACCTAGGATTTGCAATGTGACGTCAGCAACGAGAAACTTCCAATTAAATTTGCCGTTTCCAAACGATAATGTGAGGTTCTCGTAACCGTAAGTTGGTATCTCAGATCCGTTGGCAGCTTCGAGGCGGACGTTGGGAGACTCAGACGGACTTCGTCGTGTCCTGAAGAGTTTCCTTGGCAAAAGAGAACGGCAAGCACCCGTGTCTTCCAAAAATCGCATGCCCGTTCCTTCATCATGAAAAAAAGAAAAGATTAAAAACACAGGAGGCCACCGCCACGAGCGATGGCCTACACGTTTTTTGGCCACTGACAATCCTTGGCACATTTCTTCGTAGCAGCCTCGAATCTGGAGTGGTAGTAGCAAAACTGCGTCCGATGGGCGGCAGTAAGTGGCTGTAGAAGTCGTTGGTTGGGGCTCGAGCGAGTGGTGGGTGATGGGTGGGTTTGTCGCCGCTCCGGCACGTCACGGGGTAGGCGTGTGTGTCCTACGGCATTCACGTCAGCTTCAGTTGACGTGGAATAGGTGTCCTCTTCGTCAGGGGTGGAGGCGTTGATGGAGGTCTTGAAGGTCGTGAAGTGGCTGTCCATAGGGGCGTCGACTTTGGTCATCAAGTTCTTTTTGGGTAAACAATCGATATCGGGTATGGCAGCGCATACAGGTTTGGATAAACGACGTACCCAAAGGGCACGAAGTAGGTTCACCTCACGAGGAGAGCTGTCTGCGGCAGGTTGCAGTCGAGTGATACTGGTCATTTCCCTGAGTGCGAACGAAGCCCTTTGGTCCCCCAACGATTGTTGAGAGAGCTGAAAAAGCTTTGCTATACGGGCGGCTGGCAACGGCGAGTACTGCTGCCGAAGGTATGTTTTGAGGGCGTCATACGCTATTGGGGTGTCTCCTTGTTCACAAAGCCTGTCGGAGATTTCCGGGAAGGTGTCCTCGGGTATTGCCGCGAGAACATAATCTGCTTTGGTGGTTGAGCGAGTCACGCCCTTGATGCGGAACTGGACTTCTGTGCGCTGGAATCAAGCAAACGCCTCTCCCCTGGCGAACGCCGAGTTTCAACGGGGTGGCGGCAACTTCCTTGGAGTCCGTTATAGTAACAGTGAAAGGGGGGGGGGGCGTGAGGCGGGAGGAGCGAGTCGACCTCCGGGGTCACCAATGTGACGGGCTAAAAGTAGGTTGTGACTCAAAAGCGAGATGAAAGCAACTGAGTAACTGTAGTGCGACTCATCGAGTATCTATACAGTACACACAAGGTCCTGGTAAGGTCACAAAATACAGACATGCTATTTCTTGTCAACCGGCAACCGGTTCTGTTAACAGATAACAATGGAATATGCAGACATTTTAAAGCAAGTGGCTGTCAGTGCGAGGGGAGAGCGAAGATACAAAGGATAATATATTCAAAAAAGAGAAATGTCGTTACTATGTACGTTCGTGTGACACAACGGTGGTACACCTTGTTCCTAAATACAAACATCCAGGGTTACTTAAGGGGTCCAGTTTAAATATTAATATGCCGTAACGAGGCTCCACAAAGTAAAAACTGATTAGGTGTTAATATTCATGATAGAAACCTATCCCCATCAACACTTCCATTAACCTTTTTACGAACACCACCATTAACTTTTTTTTATTTTCGAACACAATTGTTAAACTTTTTTTCGAACACCACCATCAACTTTTTTTCGAACACCAACAATATTTTTTTTTTCTTTTGCAGAAACCAACATTGACTTTTTTTCCCCCAATTTTTTGACATTTCTTAATAATGTTTGATTATTGTTACCTGAAGCTCTTTCAAGACATGTAATTATACCTTATAGATCAAATGCTAAGAAATTGAATATTTCTTTTGTTTCTGATTTTCAGGTGAGCAATGTTTGGATTTGAGTGATAGACTGATTTACCAAGGCCCAGTTTGACGTCTCCTTGTGTAAGGTACTGAATTCGTCTATATCTTTACATGGTCTATACAGTATATACATATATATATATATATATATATATATATATATATATATATATTTATATGTTTATATATATATATATATATATATATATATATATATATATATATATAGATAGATAGATAGATTACTGTATGTATGTGGATTAATTAAGAGTACCTCACTAATTCTATCTTTTTATTCCTCGATATGTTCTTTTAGAGAACTAATATATATAACAAACAATTTAATTTTTATGAAAAGTATCTAAATATTTACGTTGTAGCTGCAATTGCATTTTTCATATCTTTCTTGTAATCTTGCATTTACATAACTGCATTGGGTCTTATTGTAACCCACTGCCGATCGCGCAATATTTCCAGAAGTCGGTTGCAGATTATTCCACCTAATGACGATGGTACCCGACTCCTAAAGTCTGTTACACTTTTTTTGTCACAAGGCAAAGTACAATTACCTTTATCTATCACTTTTCAACTTTAACGCCAACTATGTTTAATTTTTTGTTATCCTTTCGCTGTTGAAGTTATTCAGAATCCAAATATATATATATATATATATATATATATATATATATATATATATATATATATGTATATATATATATATATATGTATATATATATATATATATGTATATATATATATATATATGTGTGTATATATTGAATTTCAAATTTGAGAATGTGATTGATAATCGGGTAAGATACAATTGTGTAGTAGACCCGATTCCATAGACTAATCCAGGATATTCTTCAGTAGAATTGGCGGAGGTATGCACTTTACTGTGCTTTATAGTTTTTATTTCATTATATGATGCATTTTCTATAGGAAAAACGATATATATATATATATATATATATATATATATATATATATATATATATATGCACACACACACAATTATATTCAACTCAGCAAGTTTTTGTATTTTCTTGTTTTGAAACAGGATCTTGTATTTTGTGTACTTTTAATTCTATATCACCGTGTGCTCTAAAATGTTAAATTATTATAAGATGAATTTTATTTAGTAGAAGAGAATGGGTATTTCTGTTTCATATTTTATATATTCAATTATAATTAGCTTATCAAGCTTCCTTTCGATTCTATTTTATTTTAAACATGATCTTTCTGTATTTTGTGTTGTTTTAATTGTTCTACAATTTACTCACCTCTTTTTCCTTTACGTGCCGAAATAAAAAGTTTTAAAGTTTCCTTTTACGTTTATTTTAGGGTTTTATTTTATTTGTTTTGCTTTCATTCCTTTCATCAACAACATTGCAAATTTTCTGTTGTTTCGTCTTCTTTTTTTATATCCCTTTAGTGTATAATTACGTTATTATGCATTGCCTTTAACCTTGCTTGTTTTTCATTAATTCCGAATTTATTTCCCTCATTGAAGCAAATTCAGAGTTTTCGAATTTATTTTTCCCCTCTTCTCACCTTTCATGACGAGATCTTCCCCCATTTAATGTTTTACTTAACATATTTATTTCATTGATCCTATTTTATTGTTTTAATGAGCAAGATTTTTGTTCTTGTTATTGCTATCTTGTCAGTTAATCTATTTCTTTATTTTATTCATATCTTCATTGATTCCTCTCCCTCTTATTAATCTTTTTTTTCTGTCTTTTCTAAGATTTCATCCATCTGTTATTTTATGCCTCTCTTTCGCATATCCAGTTTCTTTCGTTGTATTTTTCCTTTATGTTAATTGATACTTATTTCTTCTAATTCACCATCTTGTATTATATTTCTTTGTTTTCTTTGCATTTTTTGTATGTTTTATTGTTTCCTACTTCCCTCCCTATCTTTTATATGTTTCTTTTGTTCATTTATTCGATATTTCTTCGAGTTCTTTCTTCCTTTTCAATGTGTTAAGGAAAAGCTCACATATCTCTTTCTTAGAGATTTTTCACATGTTTATCTTTTCCCCACCTCTCTCTCTCTCTCTCTCTCTCTCTCTCTCTCTCTCTCTCTCTCTCTCTCTCTCTCTCTCTCTCTCTCTCTCTGTCTCTCTCTCTCTCTCTCTCTCTCTCTCTCTCTGTCTCTCTCTCTCTCTTTCTCTCTCTCTCTCTCTCTCTCTCTCTCTCTCTCTCTCTCTCTCTCTCTCTCTCTCTCTCTCTCTCTCTCTCTCTTCTGGAATACCGTTTTTTTTCCAGCTATATTTTTCTTGCCTGATCTGTGTCATAAAAGATTGTCAAACAAATGTCTGTGTGTGTGCGCGTGTGTATTTAGTTTTCTTCGTTGCCTGGCTGCACAAAAACTGAGGTCCTGGTTGAGACCAAACCTATGATTACCATTCAACTCAATTTCAATTGGGTATTAGGTGTAGTTAAGAAAGGGATGTTGTGTTGGGAAACTTCATCTGTGATATTATTGAGAATCGAAAACTCTTATCCTTCCGGCACTAGTCCCCTCCAACTAGGCCTCCCCCATCACCATCTTGTAGGTAGTAGGTTGGCCAGGGCACCAGCCACCCGTTAAGATACTACCGCTAGAGAGCTAGTAGGTCCTTTGACAGACCAGACAGAACTACATTGGATCCTTATCTTTGGATACAGATCATTTTTCTTTTGCATAAACGTACACCGAATAGTCTGGCCTAATATTTACAGATTCTCTTCTGTCCTCATACACCTGGCAACAATGAGATTACCAAACAATTCTTCTTCATCCAAGTAGTTAACCACTGCACTGTAATTGTTCAGTGGCCATTTTCCTCTTGGTAGGGGTAGAAGAGACTCTTTAGCTATGGTAAGCAGCTCTTCCAGGGGAAGGACTCTTCAAAATCAAACCATTGTTCTAGATTTAGTCGTGGACAGTGTCAAAGCCTTCCACTGTCTTGGGGTAGAGTTCTATTGCTTGACGGTACACTTGGGCATACTATTCTATCTTGTTTCGCATCCCCTTGATTTTTTGAAGTTATTATAGTTGATTTATGAAAGATTAATTTTAATGCTGTCACTGTTCTTAAGATATTTTATTTTAATTGATAATTACTTTTCTTGTAGTTTCCGTATTTCCTTTCCTCACTGGGGTATTTTCCCTGTTGGAGCCCTCGGGCTTATAGCATCCTGGTTTTCCAACTAGGTTTATAACTTCGCAAGTAATAATAATAATAATAATAATAATAATAATAGTAATAATAATAATAATAATAATAATAATAATGATAATAATAATAATAATAATGATATTAGCGAATGCGTGCGCGCGCGCACTTATATCTACACAAGCGCACACAATTATTTGTTGTATCCAAATATTTTTGTACCTTAGAATTTTCGTCACTATTGCCTATATATAAGTGTAATTCCATTGTTCAACTAATGTAGTCCTGATGAAGAGCCACACCAAAAATTGATTCGAAACAGGTGTCGATACCAAATAAGAAACGGAGAAACATAAATGCAGTGATCCTGTTATCATGAAAACTAACTTTTTCCAGTGAGATGCTGTCTTTGATCTTTGGATGCCTCTAAGATATTATCCACTTATATATATATATATATATATATATATATATATATATATATATATATATATATATATATATGTATATATATATATATATATATATATATATATATATATATATATGTATATATATATATATATATATATATATATATATATATATATATATATATATATAATTCATTGATGTAAGCCAGTTTTTATTCGCTGTAGTTAGTAACGCTGCGAAATTCTCAGTTCATCTGAATCTTTTTTTTTTTTTTTTTTTGAAAACATTAAACTGCAAATAAACGATTTAAAAAAATAACAATGTGGAAAGACCTATAAAAAACCAATACTTTATAGAAATAGAGTAAAGTTATTTAATATCACTTGCAATTTGGTATTCTGACATCAATATCTACTTCACTGTCTCATTATTCATGGATCAGTCGTGATTACCAGAATGGAGACGGGAAATGGTTTGATTAATAAGCAAATTAGATGATCCTCGGATGGTTGCGTTTAAAGTATAACAGCAAAGCTTTACGCATGACATGTTTGTGAATACAACAATCAGCATACACCAGGGTTGTGGTGGCCTATTGGTGCTTGGCGATCTGCAGGATTGGGGTTCGAGTCTAGCTCAAGCTCGGTAGTTTCTTGTAGTGTCTTCAATCTCACTATCCGTTTGAGTTAATGATTGTGGCTTTGGGAGGAGGCTATAGTTCTACCTGTGGAGATGTTATCAGCCATTGCCGGGCCCTACCTGGCCTTAGCTTGGGTGAAGAGGGGGCTTAGGTTTGATCGTATGTATATATCGAAATTGTCGAGAGTATTGTTCTGCTAGCTAAGGCATTGTCACTGTTTCCTGCCACGTTCATTCGTGAGTGGCCTTTAAATCTCTAAATCTAATTGGCAAACGGTTTCATTTTTCACTGAGGACTTATGGCGATGATTTTTTCTTTTTTTCCGTCATGATTCGAACCTTAGCGAGAAAACAGTCGCCTGGCAATAGATTGTGTATATAGGTCTTATTCATTACTACTCACGTAGTATACAGTATATATTTCTTTGTGCCCTTACCTAAATGAGCTATTTTTCCCTGTTTGGGCCCTTGGGTTTATAGTATTTTGCCTTTCCAACTAGGGTTGTAGCTTAGATAGTAATAATAATGATAATAGTATATTTAGGCAGGTTTCAAGACTTATTTAGGTGAAATTGGTTACGAAACTTTTCTTATTTATAATTCAATTTATTCGTAGCTCTACTGAGTATAAAACGTATCGGCTGCTCCGGCTTTATCAGATTTATCTTTTTTTTTTTTTTTTTTTTTTTTTTAGTTATCATTGTGTTTTTCATATATTTGAATGAGCAACCAAATTTCATTATCTTTTTCAATGACTTCGTACACAAAATGCCTGCCTGGAAATATGTTATAAGTTTATGAACAATGTTCCTGGCTTCGTACAAAAAAATATTATGCCGTTTTAACTCGATGTGGCTACAGGAACTTACAGTCCTTTCATTTTGACTGTAGCAACTTTCCTTAATTTTCATAAAACTTTCTGTTTGTTTTTATTCCATATTGAGCAGTGCCACAGCATTTTTTTTTCTTTTTTTCTTGGGGCAGGAGCGGGCGATTCCATTCAGCATTTAAGGTTTCTGTTAGCAGCCACATCCCAGGCTTCGTACACAAAATATTATGCTGTCCTAACTGGATGTGGCTACAGGTACTTACAGTCCTTTCATTTTGACTGTAGCACCTTTCCTTAATTTTCGTGAAACTTTCTTTGTGTTTTTGTTTCATATTGGGCAGTGCCACAGCATTTTTTTATCTTTTTTCTTTTTTTTTTCCTGGGGCCCGTTATTATCGCAAGAGCTGGCGATTCCATTCATCATTTAAGGTTTCTATTAGCAGCCACATCCCATCTTCCCTTATAGAAGAGCAATGCAGTTTCTTTTCCTAAATGCCAAAGAATTTAATTTTATTGTGGGAGGGGTGGCCCTCACCGGATCCCCTGTGGAAGGGCGGCACGTAGGGGAGGCAAGAGAAGCAGGGGGTCGTTTTTAGATCTTTTAGCAGCGGACGCCCTTGCCATAAATACCCAGAAGCTCTATTAAGAGGGTCTCGGAACAGCCCTTTTTGTAGGGCCCATTCACCCCTTTCTTCGTCCCAAGGGGACCATAGAGGCAAAAATGGTAATTGGCCCAAGTAACCAGAACGCGTAATTAACAACCATGCTACTATTGCCTTTCTTAGCCTGAGTGAGTTGCCTTTAGTTCCTTCTTTACTTTTACTCAGAGGATATTTAGTGCTCGGCCCTGGCTCCACAAACTCTCCCAGCACTGATCACCTCCCCCCCACCACCTCCAACTCTCCAACTAATATAAGACGCCACAGGAAAATTAAAATAAGCGACAACGAACATGAACAACATTTACATATTCTTCATCATCCAGCAGAGTTTTTATTATGCAGTTACATATGCAATTGTAAACCCCGCAATTAATTCTATAATGAAAGTATGTTTGTTCCCGATGTTCTTGAACAAGAACATGGAAGTAACAAGTGTCGGAATTTATATAGCAATAAATAGCTTTGGTACAGTTGCCTTCATTAATTCCGGTACACCGACGTCTTCTTAGCTTCCCGTGAAGTGTACGGGAATTAGTGAACCCAATTGTACATATTAGAATCTTCAGACTGAGCTTCGTACCAAGAGCAGCTCCAGAAATCGCCCCTTGTTCGGATACGGAATGTCGTCCTTCACTTGTAATTTGGCCGTAAAGATGAGATATGCGAGTAAGCTAAGTACAGCCATGATTCATCTTGTAATAAAACATACAGATCTTACCTCATTTTATCTTTTGGAGAGATGATGGAATGGCGATATATATATATATATATATATATATATATATATATATATATATATATATATAATATATATACCATATACATATATATGAATATATGTATACATACATATATATATATATATATATATATATATATATATTCTTTTTTCATTATGTATTAACCGCGTGATATTTACTCGGTCTCTCTCTCTCTCTCTCTCTCTCTCTCTCTCTCTCTCTCTCTCTCTCTCTCTCTCTCTCTATATATATATATATATATATATATATATATATATATATATATATATATATATGTATATATATACATATATATATATGTATATATATATATATATATATATATATATATATAATATATATATATATATATATATATATATATATATATATATAAATATATATATATATATATATATATATATATATAATATATTCATATATGTATATACATATAAATATATATATATATTTAGATATATTCTTTTCTCATTACGTATTAACTGTCGTGATATTTACTCGCGTATGTATATACTATATATATATATATATATATATATATATATGTATATATATATATATATATATATATATGTATATATATGTATGTATGTATGTATGTACATATATATACGTATATATATATACGTATATATATATATATATATATATATATATATATATATATATATATATATATATATATATATATATATATATATATATATATGTATGTATGTATGTATGTACATATATATACGTATATATATATACGTATATATATATATATATATATATACGTATATATATATATATATATATATATATATATATATATATATATATATATATATATATATATATATATAACAGATTTTGAGCGAAGCGAAATATCTATTTTTGGGTGAGGTAGCCATGTCGTCCTGATGGAAGTTCCTATTAGGTAGCTTTCTAGGGTATATTTGACTACATTGATATTCCCAGAGAATTTTACCTTAAGGTATCCAGAATTCTAACTCCTGGAGCGAATATCCCTAAATAATCTCACAGGGATATCGCATAATATCAGAGGATGTATTCTTGACATGTCACATAGCTATCTTTGCCCCGAACAGTATTAACACATCGAGGGGGAATAGTGACAAGAATCTGAAGCGATAATGAAAAGAGAGCCGCTCATAAGGCATCTCTCGTATTCCGTTTCCAGTGTGTATCTGATGAAAATGGTAGAGCCCTCTTTATTCCTTGTAGCGATATACGAGGTGTTACAGATACTCTCAACAGGCCCTTTTACAATAAAAGGAAGGGCGGGTCCATTAGGACGACATGGCTACCTCACCCAAAAATAGATTTTTCGCTTCGCTCAAAATCCGTTTTTTGGGCTTACCATGTCGTCCTGATTGAAGTTTTATCAGAGCATTACTGAATCTGTGGATTCTCAATCAGTGCCGTACTCTCAAGAAAGTATTTTCCTGGTCCGTCTAGACCTAGAGACCTATGATGTTACCGTCATACATCATTTCATCTAAGCATGAACTATGTTAGTGCTTCCTGCCCCCTACAGGGAAGAGTCGTACTAGACTCTGGAAAAAGTCTCGAGGAGTGCATAAAAATTTATGGATGACAAAATTACAAGCCTGTATAGTGGTCTCGCCCTATACAATATAAAGCAAAGTTTGTTTAAGAGTCACCAATGTCAGAATGAGTTTGTGACACCTTCCCCAATGGGACTACTCTTATAAACTATTGGATAATGGTTGTATCCGCATAGAAACAAATTTTGCCTCTTTGCCACCAACCCGTTAGGACACCACGTCAACCCTTTCAAGGAAGGGTTAGAGTAAGTGGACTTTTGCTTGAATCAGGGAACACTCTCGAAAGACATACCATGATGAAAATATCCACATTTTAATCTTAATGCTCAGTACATTTCTAATAAAATGAGTGTGGGCGAAAAAGGCGCAGGGTTCACTATGAACTAGTTTATTAAAATTTAATAAACGAACATATCAGATCAACATTTATAAAATTTATAAAATGTGGATGATATGCGTAAAAGCATAAAGAAAAACAGTCAACAGAAAATATTGTTTCATCTACTAGGAAACAGATTTGCCACTTCAATAGAATTATTAATAATAATGATATAGTCTGTATACTGTTTACATACACTACCGTAAAAAACGCTTGGCACAAGTGTCCGTATTATGCTATAGATTACCGATGTCAATGGAACAGTTCGTAAGGACACTTCTGTGGCCTATCGCTCAGCGTGTAGTAACATACAGTGACTACACGCGCACCCTCTTAATTAATCGTCCCAAATTAATTACACTGTTCCTTGCAGACTTAAAACAGAAGGTTAAAGAATTCTACCTGCTGCTACCACAGATCTCATAAGTTGCTCCACTTGCTTCGCATAGTGCATAAAGAACGCCTTGGATGACTACCAGCCGGTGTGCAAACAAGGATGTTCAAAGTCCATATAATTAAAGAAATTTTATGGAAGAGGCAACTTTCCTCGGATCATGACTAACGGGTGTACTGTCTGGATCCGTTCTGCGAATAACACGGGTGAATTTCGCCCTTAGTTATAGATAACTTTGAACCCAGGGTTTCTCTTCTGAACAGCTGTCCTCCCATAAAGTCTGAAGTTCTATGAAGATAGAGCTTTAGGCACTCCACTGGACATAGAGATGCATCTTCCTCCAGAGGGCAGATTCTTTAGGGACCCCACCTGTTGGTGGGTAGCTTGTTCCTGGTAAGAAACGTTGGGTCTGGAAATAGATTCAGTTCTACCTCCAAGAACCGGACGTGGCCTTCCTCTCTAGAGAGAGCCACTATTCACTAACTCTGGCCCCCAAGGCGAGTACAAACAGAAATTTGACTTAAATTCAAAACCTTCTAAGCACATTCCTCATTGTTCATTATTTATACACAATGAGGAATCATATCTAATGACCAAGCAAAGGGTCTTTGGAAGCGCTGAAGGGCTAGTTCATTAAGAACGTCGTTAGAAAGGTCGACCTGTAAGGCATATGGTATCTGACTTGTCAAGGCAGGCTTGAACAATAGAATTGTGTAGGCTGCTAAACCTTGCTCACGAAGGTGAATGAAGAATGATAAATAGGAATCTGTCGGGATTTCTTTCGGTTTCTTCGCCTTGACAAAGGATAGCTATTTCTTCCCTGAAGCCTCATAATGTCTTCTGGTTTCCTCCAAAAGTCTAAACCGATTTTTAAACACCGAATCTTTTTCTCATCGTTAAGGAGAGAAAATCATGGGATGTAGGTTCCGTGTTTTCTGTGATGGAGCAAAGACAGTCGACTTCTGTACTTGCTGAGACAGGGAGGAATCCGGTAGCGGTACGAATTTTAATCGTAGTTCCAATGCCAGAGGGAACCACACGCTATTTGGCCACTTGTGGGCCACTATTGCTGCTTTCCCTTTGAAGGATCTCAGCATATCGAGGACCTTCAAAAGGAGGTGTTCGGAGGGAACAGGTAGATACTGGACCATCTGTTCCAGTCCAGGGACATAGCGTCCACTGCCTCCGCTAACGGATCCTCGTAAGGGGACACGTAACGAACTATTTTCATGTTGCCTTACGTCGCAAAGAGGTCTATCTGCAGCTCTGGGACTTGACTCGAGATGAAGGAGAACGATCCTGCGTCAAGGGATCATTCTGACTCTATAGGTGTAAACCTAGATAGAGCGTCTGCTGTCACATTGCGGAACCCTTGAATGTGAACTGCTGACAGGTGCCATTTCTTCCTTTCCGCCAAATGGAATATGGCCAACATCACTTGGTTGATTTGAGGTGACCTCGACTCTTGTCGATTCAGGCATCTCACTACCACCTCGCTGTCTAGAACCAGTCTTATGTGGGTCGAGTGGCGAGGAGAAACTTTCTTCAGTGTCAGAAGTACTGCCATGGCTTCTAGAAAGCTGATGTGAAATGACTTGAAAAGATTGGACCAAGCTCCTTGGACTCTCATCTGATGAGAGTGGCCTCCCCAGCCTTCCGTTGAAGCATCTGTGTGGACAGTTACTGACGGGGGAGGAGGTTGGAGAAGTATTGACTTCTTCAATTGCTTGGCATTGGACCATGGCTTGAGAAGCGTTCACAATCGAGTCGGTAGTGGTCTTATTAGATCTCTTCGCACGTTTGATGCGTATTTTCTCCAGACTCCTGTTGCATCCTTAAGCTGTGCTCTTAGCACTGGATCTGTTATCGAAGCAAATTGTAGAGATATCCGTTTGGATTTCAATAGTCTCTTGACAGATCCTGCTATTTCTTTCCTCTTCTTACTAGGAATGGAAAGCCGATGTGACTCCAAATTCCAGTGGATTCCCAACCACTGAAATTTTTGAGCTGGAGAAAGATGAGACTTTTTTTATGTTGATCTTGAATCCCAGATGTTCCAGGAACTGGATCACTATCTTAGAATCTTGCATGTATTCTGTCCTGGATGCTGCCCACACCAGCCAGTCGTCCAAGTAGGCTACTACTTGGACCCCCTTTAGGCGTAATTGATGGACGGCTGCGTTTGCGAGCTTCGTGAAAATCCTTGGGGCTATGTTTAGCCTGAAAGGCATGGTGGCATAAAGTTATCAATGTAACTTGAAGCCTAGGTAGGGGGAGAGGTGACGATTAATTGGAACGTGCCAATAAGCGTCAAACAAAGCTATAGAGACAGCATATGCCCTTTTGGGCAGTAGGGTCCTTATGTGTTGAAGTGTGAGAGTTCTGAACTTGTAGTTCGCTATGAACTTGTTGAGTGGCGAAAAATCTAGAATGACTCTGAGTTATTCTGATTCCTTCTTTGGAACACAAAACAGCCTTCCTTGGAATTTGATGGACTTAATCTTCCGGATTACTCTTTTGTCTAAGAGCTCTTGGACATATTCTTCCAGAGCGGGGGTTGAGTGTTGGAAGAATTGAGGAAATTGAGGTGGAGGACTGCTCCAGCTCCAACCTAGTCCATTCTTATTTAGGCTGTGGGCCCAGGGTTTTAAGGTCCAGCGATCCCTAAAATGGTGTAGTCTCCCTCCTACTGGAAGTATCTACTTCTGCTGTTGTGGACCTGAAGCCTTGCCTCCTTGACTGCGTCCTCACCTGGATCCCCTTCCTGTTGAAGGGCGTCTAGAAGAACCTCTGGCTGTTCCTCTAGCTCTCGAACGAAATAAAGAAGTCCGCCTTTTGGAGGCTGGGTTAAGAACTGGCGACTGTGTCGCCGTTTGTTGAGGTACCAGCTGGTACGTGGTTGGAGGTTGGGCCACTATCTGAGGCACCGCGGTCACAGGAAGTTGATGTTGCTGTCGGTAGGGTTTAGCCGGCCGAGAGGGTGGCCTAGGCCTTCTTGTCTTCCTCTTGGGTTGGGGACCCTCATCCGGAGAAGACTTTCTCTTAAGATCTAGGCCCCACTTTTTGAGAAGGTTCTCTGTGGCGGCCTAGTCTACTACCTCTTTAACCACTTCATTGGGAAAGAGGTTTTTACCCCAAACACGAGAGGAGATCAGTTTCCTCGGTTCGTGCCTCACCGCAGCCGAGGCGAACACGAACTCTCTACAGGCTCTCCTAGCTTTAATAAAGCTATAGAAATCCTTCGTAACTGTGGCCAGATGGGTTTTGGCCACAACCATGAACATGTCCTGGTTCTTGGGGTCACTTGCCATCGTTTCTAGTGTCGTTTGCAATGACATCGATGCCGCAAGTCTTTCCTTTGTCTCTTGCTCTCTACGTAAGAGAACCTCCGACAGTTTTGGAAGCGCCTCACCGAACTGGCGTTCAGCAATATCAGCTTCCAGCTTCCCGACTGAGAAGGTAAGGTGTACATCTTTCCAGTCTTCTTGGTCCAAGGGCAAGGTCAGAGATAACGGCTTGCACTCCTCCAAGGAGGGGCATGGTTTCCTTGCCTCCACTGCTTTTAAGGCAGTCTTATATCCCTTTTCCAAGAAGGGAAAGGATCTGGTAGGAGAGGCCACAAAGGAGGGAAGCTTCTTACTCAAGGTGGGTACCTTTGAGTTAGTGAAGCCCCTCTCTTTCATCGAGCTCGCTAGTAACGTCTGAGCTTTATCATGGTAAAAAAGTATGACCTCCTTCGGCTCCGTCTCCTCCTTTAAGGCTGGCTCCTTCCTAAGACGGACATAGCAGTTCGGATAAGAATCCTTGTTGGGCCAAAATTCCACTTCTTCCAGTGGAATTGCTCCCAACTTTTCTGAGATCGCGATCTTCCCAGTTGTCATTGGCATGTGTTCAGCATACCTCCAAGGATTGGTATCCGAGCACAAAGGAAGATCCTTCACGCTGAGCGGCTTCTGGGGCCCACGTTATGCTGCAAGTCTACGTATCTCCAGTTTCATTGCAGCTTCCTTCTCATCATTCTTCCTATGAATTTGTTGGATCATCTCAACAATGGAAGAAAGAGTCCTTCCCAGTTCGTCTGGGATAGCAGACGATGTAGAAGGAACAGGTTCTGGGTCCGGAACCGACGTAACTGACACTTCGTTGATTTCTTGCTCTTCTACTTGAGGAGCCTGGAACAGCTCCTCCTCCTGACCTTCTCCTAGAAGGTCCCTCTCACCTCCGACGTCCTATCGTCCAATTGGATGTCTTGAAGGGCGGCTGAGACTTCAGAATCTACCGGATTCTGGGCAATTGGTATCTCCACCTGAGGCTGGGGGATGATTGCATCAGTCGATGCTTTAGGGAAAAGGTAGGTCCTCATCTTCTCACTTGGAAGGTAGGGACCTGAGGTGTTTTTCTGAAAACCCCTCACCCAGAATCATAACGTTTCTCTGGCAGCATCCCTTGATTCCGTTGACTTAGGGTCGTCAAAAGCCTCGGTAATCAGGTTAAAACAAACTGTACAAATCTGAGGGTCCCAATAGCGGAGATCACCTCTGGAGGCTGCGCATGCTGCGTGCCTCCTGCAATATTGATGTCCACAGAAGTTCTTACTGTGGACATTACAGAACACACTCCCACACTTCGGATGGTCCTCCTGTAAAGAGAAGAAAAATCCATGAGTATCAAGTGAAGGCTTTCACATATATTGAGACATTTAGCTTATATAGAAAAGCTATAAAAGTTAGAAGGAAAGACACATACTTGTATTTCCTGTCCAGTCAATTGCTGAAACCTCCTGAGATATTAAAACTAAGGTTAATTCTATTCTAGAACACCTTACGTATTTTCATAAACGGAAATTTAAGGTGTAGTTCACACCTTGAGATAAAGTTTTAATATACGGCATAGAAAGAATACAGAAAGAACTTACTTTCTATATATTGTACGGTCTCAACAAAAGGCTGTACAAGATAACATTAAGTATGATGAAGAGCTTTAGTGTTATCACAAGCACTATACAGCAGTATCTGCTAATGCAGTGTGTACTACACTACGAATACAGAAACTACTGTACATCGCATGCTGTTGTGCCGGCTAGCACGCGCCGGTACGTGGTGGTGTGCGCCTGCACATGCCGGGCGGCATTTACCCCTGTATAGTTCAAAGATATACTATCTTTAACTAATAGGCAGCAGCCCACTGATTCACGACTCTGTGCCGGCCAGCAATCATTGCCAGCCGACGGCTGAAAACACTAATACCCGGCTGCCGGCCGCTAATTGTAGTGGCCAGCAGATTTGGTCTGTGTTTCCACTGCCTGCAGGCAAAGGTAATAAAACCCATGCCCGCTGACAGTAGCCAAGAACCAGAGAACCTCCACCTGCCCGGCTGTCGGCTGTTAAGCCGGCAGCCGGGTAGGGGTGCAACACAATAGTCAGAGAAACAGTATGGATGTAAGTTTATAAGTCGGCATTGCCATACGACCTTCCATCCAGAAAGAGTGAAGTTATGGAAGGGGAGAATGTAGCATTCAGGCTTCCAAAGAATCCATAGCCTGTCGGGCTCTACCGGCAGACATGGAAGGGAGACCAAAGGAGGTCTGGGGTTCAGTCTGCAAAGAATAAAGGGTCTCTGCCGGCTGACACATAGTGCCAGCCGGCAGAGAGCTGAGCCTGTCCTCCATCCTAACCTATACTAGGTACGGAAGTAGGACTGCGGCCAAAAGAAAATAAAAGAAGGAGAGGTGGGGAAGGTATAAGGGTCCTATAGACTTCGTTCTAGCAGGAGACTTACTCAGCCATTAGGGAAGCTCGTCCAAACCAAGAGTTGAAGTTATTTCGCCGGGCAACAAAGAAATCTCATTCTCCAGCCCGAGAAAAACAACACGGGAGAGTCTGCTAGGCCACTAGAGTAAGGAATCCTTCCAACATGGACTAGGGAAGCAAAGCTTCCTGTGTCTGCCCCTAACCTAGCAAAGGAGACTCATTCTCTATGCTAGGAAGAAGCAGACCACAGACTAGAAACTCTGATGTTCTGCCCTAACCCAAAAAACCAGTCACTCTGGTTATCAGGTCAGGACAGACATATCCTAGAATAGTTATACCTGAATTATTATACAGATAGAACTGCTAGGATTAAGCCGAAGGCATACAGAGGGAGAGAGGGATTGAACTTAGCCTCCGGAGGAGGAAAGAACAATCAGGGATGTGCGGAAGTATACTACTGTACCTAGAATACTAGACTAGGTAAGATGAGAATCGATTACCTAAATCACTGAAACTCTCTCGCATACAATCTTGGAAAAACATTCAAATATATCTTGCATGTATAAAATATTTGCCTATAGCTTCAATAATATGACAAATTCGAAGATAATTTGTATTTTTCCTAACCATACAAACCTTAGCTATTTACAAAGGGTTACCTTTTAGCGCAGCTGAAATGGCGAGCCATTAGAATTTAACGAGGGTCTATTACCCCCGCGCTAGTTAGCGGGGGGGGGGGGGTAGGGGAGTGGTAGCTAGCTACCCCTCCTCCCCCTCACACACAGGTGAATACTCACTTTCACTTAGAGGTAGGACTTGTCTTGGGGGACAGGGCTGGCGGGCAAATATGTGTAAATAGCTAAGGTTTGTATGGTTAGGAAAAATACAAATTATCTTCGAATTTGTCATTTGTTCCGTAACCGAAATACAAACCACGCTATTTACAAAGGGTGACTTACCCCTTAGGAAGGGTGGAAAGTCCCCAGCCATACTGGCTTTGGCTTTACCCGGCGACTCAGAATCCGAGTGAGTCGCACTCGAGAAAAGGAGTCCCTGCACCTCACAAGTTCCTTGCTTCGCAAGGAACCATGTGGCCTACGTAAGCTTATGTGTGAAGGAAGAAGTGTGACCCGTCCTAGACAGCTGACCTGGAGTTCCAGAAGGAACTCTGGGTTAGGACGTTCCCAATACCACCTCGTCAGGGTATGGGGGACGCGACAGTATTGACTCAATACTCGGAACACAAGGAAGCATGGTTTACCTGCAGAGGTTCGAGGTCAGCTATGCAGAGACCAGGATGCTGCTTCCCCGTAGAGGGGATGATGAAGAAAGAAGTAAGGGCCAGACATACTTCTTTCGTTCATGCAGACTAAAACCTGATAACAATGCCATCAACCTTCTGCTACCTGTCCAAAAAGGAGCCTGAGGTTAGACCAGCTGTTGTGTAGCCACCACAGAGCGATAGAAAACGTATCGAGACTCCTGTGGGTCACGCCCTGCAGGAAGCGGGCTTCGAAGGTCATTAGACGCTTCCAGACTCCAGCTTGTAGCACCTGCGTCACAGAGTAGTATTACTCGAAGGCGAGGGACGTTGCGATGTATCCAACATCGTGCTGTAGGGCGACGTGACGGGGGAGGGTCTGGAGACAGGTCGAGATGAATGTCCTTGAGTCCGGGCTGAAGAGGTATACTGGAGACTCTCCCCCATGTCCTCCTTGTGCTCCAAAATCGGCTGCAACTGAGGACAAACTGCAGCTGTTCCCAGCGCTAACCTCTCGATTCCTTTACTGGCAAGAAAGAGAAGATCTTGGGACATCAGATACAGAATGGAGACTCGAAATCTTGAATGAATCGGATCGAAGGGCCGGGACCCCCAGATTCTGAGTCTAGCCAACAACTCAGGAGCGAGCCTGAATGTTGCCTTCCCCTCTTCCTTAGAAAGGGGGGAGTCGTAAGAGACCAATAAGATTGCTTACACACTGGCCGTGGCCAGAGTGAGCAGGAGACCCAAGGCGGAAAACAATCCGAGGCCTGTCGTTAAGGGTCTTGAGAAGATCTCTTAAAGGACTAAAAGTCCGAGCTATGCTCCAAGTTAGAGGTCTTCCTCCGACTAGGGCAGGGACGATCGTAGCACCGCATGAGCGAGGATAGATCCAGCGGGCAGGAAAAAGTTATTCCTTTAAGCCTGAAGGTCAGGGAAAGGCTGAGCGACAGGCTTCATTGCCGAGAGCGGAAAGGAGTTTCCTCCCGCCGAAAGGCAATAAGACCGTTATTGCTGGAGAAGAGGCCTCAAGGGAAGAGGTATATCTCCCACGGCACCAACCACCTTAGACTCTTCACTTTGCCTGGGAGACCCCTGTGGATGACTATCGCAGATGACGCGACCTCCGTACCGCGACTGTAGCGGGTTGTCTCTACTTGAGGAGGAAGCGTAGTGTCTCCAGGCATGAAGCCGAAGCGACGCCCCGGTTCGGGAGAGATGTCGGAGTGTGGTTGCTTGAGTAGTCTGCGCCATGGGAGAAGCTCTCCCGGGAGTTCCGTCAGGGGAAGCAGAGGGTCCAGAAACCGTTCTGCGCATAGTCCCAGTGGAGCTCTCCCATTGAAAGGTTGACAGACAACCTGGTCTTGTTGAGACCCATTGTCCACAGACAAAAAGGAGGGAAGACGCAGGCGTCGAAGTTGTCCCACCATCACCGGAATGCATCTTGCCAGAGCCTTGGGGTCTGAGACTGGGGGGAAGAATAGCGGAAGCTTGAGGTTCCAAGCTGTCGCGATCAGGTCCCCCAGACCAGTACCTGCTGGTTACCCAAGGTCAAAGACCCCCAGGTACACTCTCTCCACGAGGCTCTGCTCGGATAGTCTGAGAGAACATTCCCCTGCCTGGAATGAGAGAGCCGATGGTGGTATTGAGAGAATCTCAATCATCCCGATATCTCTACTGCAAGATGTGAAGGTGTGAAAATGCGTCCCCTGCTGGTTAGAATACGCCAGAATCATGAAGTTGACGCGCACGGGGCGACTCGGGAGGAGCTGTAGGATCTGTAGAGGGGCCAGACTAAGGCCCCTAAGCCTGCCTGAATGATGGAGAGGTATCCTTCAGGTCTTGACCATAGGCCTGGACCGGAACATGCCCCACCCCCCCCTTTCCTTTGACGAGTCCGAGAACCGCATCAAGAATGTGCGGAAAGGACGAGAATATCCACTACCATCAAGAGGCTCCATAGGTCAACACCCATTGCAGGTCTAATAGTTCCGCTGGTCCCATAGGGCCAGGGAGTAGGGTTAAACATTGCCTGAAGCCACCGGAACTTGGATCGCCCCACATGGAACTTATCCTGAGGCGACCATTCGGACTATAGACAGGTCAATGAGGAAAGGAGAACTAGCAAACGTTCCAAGGTAGGGCTGAAAGCTCTGATTGACTGAGAACAGGTACTGCGACTCTCCTCAGTCTTGCCACAGTCAACCGAAAGGAAGGCTCGGAGGATGTGATAACAGAATCTGGCGTCCCCAGGTGGTCACCCATCCAAGTACCGACGTTGCTTAACCTCGCTGGACGGACGAGAAGCGGGGTTTCCAACGTGGTAAGGCCGTTGACTCAATATCATGGCCAGATACTCCAGATGTTGAGGCAGAGGAAGAGAAGGACCCAAGCAAAATACCATGAGCCCACACTCATGGTAAGCATCCGGAAGCTTGTCCCGGCGCTGAAGAAGGTCGAACCCGAGCCTACCGGAGTTGACCAGCCCTCCAAACAGCAGAGGAGGCGGAAGCCCTCACCTGAGCGGCCAAGAGGAAGGCAGGGAGAGTTGTCTGGGGAAACAAACCTGCTATGCCACGGCGGGATAGCCACACTGCATCATAAGCAGGAATACTTGCAGTCTAGGCTGAATTCGACGAGCACCCTAGAAGATGGATGGAATGGAAACTGAAAGTACCCGTCCTTCCGATCCAGGGTTTAAGGAGTCCTGTCGCCTCGTTACCAGTCTGATCGATTCTGCTGGTCTACGCTGGCCGAAGTTTGTTCGACAAACTTGATCAGGGCTGAGAGGTCGACTACGGACATCCCCTCTCAAATCCTTCCTTACAAGAAAGGATCGACTGAGGGGGCCGGGGGTGAAGCCGTCGATGATCCTAAGGAAGACCTTCGCCTAAGGTATGGATAATTCTGCCCAACCGGGCCACTCTGCCTGACGCTATGGCATAGAGGTTCAGAGACACTGAATTCGCTGACAGAGACGGCAGGCGCGATATCCTTGGCTAATAACAGAGATTGTGCGGGAATGGGCATCGGGAAGCTGTCATTCGGATGAGTAACCTTAAGCATCCTCCCAGCGAAAAACCTGCAATCCTAGAGTTCGTGAACTCCTTTTAGGACTATGCCCCCCCGGGGGAGTCTCCCGTGCCATCTGTTCCTGACAGGAGGAAACTGCAATTGGACACCTTGTCCCAGTTGTCGTAGCCGATAACTTAGGCCGACGTGGTTGAAAGAAAAGGGCGCTGGAGCCCTGCAGAGTCTGGAAGAAAGCGCCTTGGAGGAGTGAAACCGGAAGTCGATTTCCTCCGCACAGCAGCTGTCTAAGGCTCTGTCCTTGGGCACAAACAAACTCTTCTCAAGGATGGAAGGGTGTCTGAGGTCGTCGACCTCCACAGATGAGACACCCGAAGGAAGCCCTCAGTCACCGCGTCCAGATGGTACAACATCGAGCTTGTCCGCAAGTTAGATACTTAACGACGAAAGGCCAAGGTGCCTGAGCTCGAGAGGAGGAAAGTACCCCTGATCTTCCTGTAGCTTCCTTGAACCAAACCTCGGGCCGTAACCGAGGAGGGAAAGAACCTGGTAAGCTCCCAGAGGAAGGGGTAAGCCGTCACCCCTTGTCCGATGGAGAAATCTCGAACAGAAAGCCCCCCCGCCAAAAATCCTTCCAGGGAATGACGGGGAAGGGCTAACTAGGTTCAGGAAAGAGGAGTGTTTCTCAGATCTCCCTTAAGTTTCTCCTATTCTTGCAAGTGCCATGCTCTGCGTTTATGGGGTGAGGCCGTGTTCTGGAAAAACGCTCCAGAAGAACTTGCCAGGCTGGCCATGCTGCGAAAACCCCATTGGGAGTCGTGGTCGCAATCGCCCTGGAGCTCGCGCGACGGTAATTCAAAGATTTTCGCGTGGGCGAACGTGGAAGCGCCCATGCGCGGTAACGCACATGAAGGTGAGCGAAGGAGCGCAGAAGGAGGGCGAGCGTGGTAGGAAGGGCGAGAGCTGGTGGTCGGCGAGCGATAACCCATAGACAAGCAATGAATACTGCAAGAAATAAGCCGACGTTTGTGCGAAGAAACACTGTAGGTTCGCGCGACGGAACACCATCCGTCCGCGTGATGGAAAACCGTTGGTTCGCGCGTGGGCGAACATTAGAGAGCATGGGCGCGGACGCGCATGAGCGTAGACGTGCAGGCACGTGGGCGTGTGGGCGCGCAGGCGAATGGTCGTGCGGGCGCACAGGCAAGCGGTCGCGGGCGAGCGGTCGCGGGCGAGCGGTCGCGCGGGCGAGCGGTCGCGCGGGCGAGCGGTCGCGCGGGCGAGCGGTCGCGGGTGAGCGGTTGCGCGGGCGAGCGGTCGCGCGGGCGCGCAGGCGAGCGGTCGTGAGGGTGGGCAGGTGGATGAGCGCGAGTCCGAGGCGGCGAACGCAAGCGTTAGCGCGATGGCGAGGAAACGCGCTGCCGCGTGGGCGAGGAAGACCGCTGGCGATATGGATCAACAAGCGATCGGTGGTGAGCCGGTGAGCGCTAACGCGCAGGTTGGCGATGGCGCGTTGTGTTATGCCGACGCGATGGTCGAGCAGCATGCGCAGGTGAGCGATCGTGCGTTGGCGAGCAATATGCGAAGGTGAGCGATCGCGAGCAGCATGTGCAGGAGGGCGATCGCGCGATGGTGATCAGCATGCGCAGATGGGCGGTCGGGCGATGGCGAGCAGCCTCTGCAGGTGAGCGATCGCGCGATGGCTATCAGCATCCGCAGTTGAGGGTCGCGCGATGGCGATCAGCATCCGCAGTTGAGGGTCGCGCGATGGCGATCAGCATCCGCAGTTGAGTGTCGCGCGATGGCGATCAGCATCCGCAGTTGAGGGTCGCGCGATGGCGATCAGCATCCGCAGTTAAGGGTCGCGCGATGGCGATCAGCATCCGCAGTTGAGGGTCGCGCGATGGCGATCAGCATCCGCAGGTGAGCTAGTAGCTGGCGAACCATGTTCTTTCAGAAGAGTTGGAGAACGTTGGCGTGCCGGCTGTAACACACGAGGGTGATCCCGAGATCGCCGAGAGACAGGTGATCGCTGGCGAGCTGATGATCGCTGGCGAGCTGATGATCGCTGGCGAGCTGATGATCGCTGGCGAGCTGATGATCGCTGGCGAGCTGATGATCGCTGGCGAGCTGATGATCGCTGGCGAGCTGATGATCGCTGGCGAGCTGATGATCGCTGACGAGCAGAAGGCTACGCGTGGAAGCCTGCATAGAGAAGAAGAGTCCTTGACCCCGACCTGAACCGAAGTTCGAGATCGCGAGGGCGAACGTGGGCGCACAGGGCGCGTAACAGGAACCAACAGGAACAGCAGGGATGATCATCATGAAAGCGCTGACGAACAGGAGAGCGCTGATGAGCAGAAGAGCGCCTGTGCGTTAACACTGAGCAGGAGCAGGAGAGAACACAGCAGAAGGGCGCGCAGGGATACCCTGACACGCAAGGGAAGAACCCCCTTGGGAGGCAACCCTTTGCCCCGAAGGGATCGTTGTCCGCCGGGAGAATGATGTCCGTCGGAAGACCGCTGTCCGTCGGGAAGACCGTTGTCCGTCGGGAAGACCGTTGTCCGTCGGAAGACGAGATCAGACTGCTGTCCATTTGCACCAAGGCGGAAGATCGAGAAAAGGGAGTTGTAGGCTGCAAACGGAGATTCAAAAAGGCGCCTCAAGCACCCTTATAGGGAGATGAGAGGCCCTTACGACGAGGCGGACGGTGGGCCTTACGGCGAGGGAGGCCAACAGCAACAGCAACAGAAGAAACCTCCGAAGAGGGGTCTCTATGACTGTACTCTCTCGCGAACGAAAGAGAAACACTTCGTAGAAGAGACTGGTCAGCAGTGACCTAAAAGGAGCAATCCTCCGAAGAGGAGCTCCTGCAGTTGCCCAGCCCCTTGGGCGAAACTGCAGGTGTGACCGCTCAGCACCAAGAGCATAGTCGCACGAAAAAAAGGCAAGAGGAGAACCCTCCATAAGGGGAAAAACTCAAGCCTGGACAGGAAAAACTTCCCTCGGAAGGAAAGTTACCTGCCCAATGAGGCAAGCCTCCTGAGAGTTCTAAAATGAACTGGAGAGCTGTCCGTCGTCACAGGAGTACTTCCAGTAGAAGGAGAAACGCCCCTGACGAAAACAAAAGGGGGGAGGCAGCAACAGCCGAATCCCCAGGACTCAACAAGACAGCTCACACCGTTGCCATATTACAGAAACGAACTAGATCGATAAATGTAAAAAAATAAAACAAAAAACATTAGTACACATTTATTCCCCCGGGAAGGCTCCGAAGAGGAATCCCGAGGGAAAGGAAACAATAATTACACAACAGGCACGTGTCCTCACAACCACTTACACTCACGGAAGGAGAGCTGTAACCAAAACAGAATTATAACAATTATAATTATGTAACTATGTAATTATGTAATTTAAAAATGAATGAACACTAAAGAAAGAACAAAAACCCCGAAAGGAATCGTTCTACAAAGGTGAAAAATCAACATATACAATTAGATTCATAAACTAATTGAGACAAACGTACGGCGTAGCAACCCCCCCCCCCACTCGGAAAGGAAGCTACAAGGGCGTAGTAACACGTAGTAAAAGGGTGAACGACCTCAAGAGAGAGAGAGAGAGAGAGAGAGAGAGAAAGACATAAGTCAAACTCGATCGCCACCCATAACGCCGTGGCGGCCAACTGCCAAGGACACCACGTAGAAGTACACTACACACACAAATCTGAAAAGGAAACTTACTGATTTCTATACTCAAATATGTATACAAACATGAAAACACGTTTACATATATATTGAGTAAATGAAAAGTAAGCGATTAAGTAAAGACAAAACAAACAATGGCTGCCAAGAGAGGACCAAGACAGAGAAGTCTGTCACAGTCCGAGCCAAAAGTGAAAGTGAGTATTCACCTGTGTGTGAGGGGGAGGAGGGGTAGCTAGCTACCACTCCCCCCCCCCCCCCGCTAACTAGCGTGGGGGTAATACACCCTCGTTAAATTCTAATGGCTCGCCATTTCAGCTGTGCTAAAAGGTAACCCTTTGTAAATAGCGTGGTTTGTATTTCGGTTACGGAACAAATAACATTTGGAAAAACTTATATCATGCATGAAAGTACTAGTGCCAGACGTCTAGGCTACGAAGCCTCACGAAGGGCAAGATCGGTACCTCGACCCGTGTCGAAATCACCGAGCTAAAACTGACGGTATAATATAAGCATTCCTAGTTGAGCTAAATAGCTAAATTATTAAAACGTAACAAACCGGGAACGTCGCTTCAGCTAACTAAATTACCCATAAAAGCAAGCGATAGCATCCAGGATGCCTCTGGTAGGCAACAGCTCTTGTTTACGTTAAAATCACTTTTGATTTAATTCAAAATGACAAGAGCTTACATTTATACATAGTGAAGAGAATACTCAACTTCCTAGAGGCAGAAGAGGCCGGAGAAGTCATCAAAATGTTGAAATAAATCCAAAATAACGAGAGAACACAAGGGAAAACACCGAGTAGTAGAGCTGCACGAAAAGGAATAAAGAGGGCGCTACTGCCTTCATCAGATACACACTGGAAACGGAATAGGAGAGATGTCTTATGAGCGGCTCTCTTTTCATTCTCGTTTAAGATTCTTGTCACTATTCCCCCTCGAAGCGTTAATACTGTTCGGGGCGAAGATAGCTATGTGACATGTCAAGAATACGTCCTCTGATATGATGCGATATCCCTGTGAGATTATTTAGGGATATTCACTCCAGGAGTTAGAATTCTGGATACCATAAGGTAAAATTCTCTGGGAATATTACTGTAGTTAAATATACCCTAGAAAGCTACCTAATAGGAACTTCCATTTAGGACGACATGGCTTGAGACCATATATATATATATATATATATATATATATATATATATATATATATATATATATATATATATATATATATATATATATGTACTTGCGTGTATGTACTTACATATAAATGTATATATATTTATACACATACGAAGTGGTTAAGAGAATCCAGGCATTAATGTATCAAAAAGTGATGGCTTATTTGAATATGAAAAACACGTCTAAATGTGCAAAACTTTATCATTAATCGAATGCCAATTAACAAACTACCAAATAGCCACGATGGTGAAGATGGGTTGATTTCAATTCTAAGTACAAAACACCTGAATTCGACAGGGATAAGTACAGAAGAATTGTCATTGACTTTTATCTTTCTTCATGGCCCAGGGTTCGATTCCCGGGCGGTCACAAGCTTTTGTGTTTTGTGTGATTTCGCTTGGGGCTCTGATCCCGAGGTCGTTAAGAGAATCCAGACATTAATGTATCAAATATTTATGGCTTATTTGAATACGTGTATGTATGTATATACATTAACTTGTATATCAATGTGTTTGATATATATATATAGATATATATATATATATATATATATATATATATATATATATATATATATATATATATATATATGTGTGTGTGTGTGTGTGTGTGTGTGCGTGTGGGTGTGTGTGTGTGTATATATATATGTATATATATATATATATATATATATATATATATATATATATATATATATATATGTGTGTGTGTGTGTGTGTGTGTGTATGTGTATATATATATGTATATGTATGAGAGAGAGAGAGAGAGAGAGAGAGAGAGAGAGAGAGAGAGAGAGAGAGAGAGAGAGAGGCAGCAATGTATAACAATAAAAGCTGTCAAGAAAGTCGTCCGCCTTGCTGTTGCGGAAAGCAATTTCGCCAGAAAACACAGCCAATAATTCAATGTAAAACTTGCTGCGCTGAATTAGATTGTGGGCTGCATAGCTCCTCCGGCCGGGCCAACCCCAATATTAGATTGTTCACTTATTGTGGCGAATTCCCTTACCCACCTTTCCATTCTTACCCCCCACCATCCCCTTTTCCAGACGCACAGACACACACACACACACGCTCACCAACCCAGTCCCCATTACTTATTATCTTTCCTCTTTCAGTATAATTTTTAGAATGTTTTGTTTTCCTCTGCTGCTTTCTCTGTCATTTTTGTGAATAGTAAGGATGGTGTTCTCTCGTATCACTCCTATCCTAGATAACAGTTTCTTAGTAGGGGAAAGGATAGTATGTAATGCCATATAAAGAGCCCATCCTTTGATAGGGATAGGGTCTTGAGTGTTTCGTGAACATCATTATTTTCCATCCCTATTATTATTATTATTATTATTGTTGTTGTTGTTGTTGTTGTTTTGGTTGTTGTTGTTTTTTTTTTGTTTTTTTATTATTATTATTATTATTATTATTATTATTATTATTATTATCCTAGCTAAGCTACAACCGTAGATAGAAAAGCAGGATGCTATGAGCCCAAAAGCTCCAACAGGGAAAATTAGCCCAGTGAGGAAAGGAAATAAGGAAATAAATAAACTACAAGGGAAGTAATGAACAATTAAAATAAAATACCTAAGAACAGTAACAATGTTAAAATAGATCGCATATGGGGATAAGGTCCCTCAATATCTACCTGCCATATCCACCGGTTTCAAATCCCTATAAGGAACAGAGTCTACTTCCCTTCCTTATATTGTGAATGAGTTTACTCCAATCGTCTTCAAATAGGGGAGAAGGATGGTCTACCCAATGGGTCTACCCTTCTCCATATCGGTCCCCATCAGGCACTCAACCAGGGAAAAGCTTGGAGGAAATACAATTGTTTGGATCAGGTACCATCTCTCGTCTTTCTATGCCACGAAACTGAGAGAGAGAGAGAGAGAGAGAGAGAGAGAGAGAGAGAGAGAGAGAGAGAGAGAGAGAGAGAGAGAGAGATTATTGAAGGGGGTTTGTTGGAAACGGAGCAAATTTTGCGTAGATGAGGGTCAAGGCGTTTGGTTTAAGTGATAGACATTACTCAGTGTATTTACAAATCAGTTGCAGAATATAATTGAGTTGTGATTTACTCATTTTTGCATGTAGGTGGGTCTCCTTACGGAAAATTCAGCCGTGAAAAATCATATTAAATTAATCTGTAATCACATATGGGTAAATTATGCATATATACTGTAGACATGCACACACACACAAACATGATCAGCAAAACTTTCTAGTCAGGGCCACCCATCCTAGGTTGGTCTATGAGTGATCAGAGGAATATCTCCCACCATTACCAATATGTTTAATTCTGAAACTTTATTATATAGTACCCCATTAATCAACCTTTGCTGCTTCAAAATATAGAATATGAGCCATGTCAGATCAATTCCTTGAAACTCTGAGTAATTGAGTCTACCTGGAAAAGGTTTTCATTGCTTTTTATATATCTGTAAACAATCAATAACGCGTTCGCCTAGCATTTGGATGGCAGCAGATCGATTTATGCCCTGGGACCGTTAGTTGAAGCTGTTTGCTGTGGTTCGGCCCCACAGTGGGGTGTTGGGCTTGCCGGCTGGCATTCTGGTAAGAGTGTATTCTGATGATTCCGGAACTCAAATCAAACACTTTACCTTCTACCTATAAACTTATGAATCACTTCTTATGTTGCAAGATGAACAATAGATCCACAGTTCTGTGACTCTGGGTAATATCCTTGGTCCTAAATACAAACATCCAGGGTTACTTAAGGGGTCCAGTTTAAGTATTAATATGCCATAACGAAGCTTCACAAAGTAAAAACTGATTAGGTGTTAATATTCATGAGAGAAACATACCCCCATCAACACTTCCATTACCACTTTTTGAACACCACCATTAACCCTTTTTTATGTTTTTCGAACACCACCATCAACTTTTTTCGAACACCACCATTATTTTTTTCCCTTTTTTTTTTTGCAGATACCATTATTAACTCCCCCCCCCCCAGTTTTTTTACATTACTTAATATGGCTTGATTATTGTTACCTGAAGCTCTTTGATGACAGGTAATATACCTTGGAGATCATCTGCTAAATTTTTTTTTTTTCCGCAAAGATTGGATTTGAGGGATAGACTGATTTTCCAAGGCCCGGTTTGACGTCTCTATGTGTAAGGTACTGCATTTGTCTATATCTTTACATGGTCTGTATATACTGTGTATATATAAATTATATATATATATATATATATATATATATATATATATATATGTATATATATATATATAAATATATACATATATAAATATATACATATATATACTATATATATATATATATATATATATATATATATATATATATATATATATATTACTGTATGTATGTGGATTAATTAAGAATATCTCACTAATTCTATCTTTTTATTCTTCGATATGTTCTTTTAGAGAACTAATATACATAACAAACAATTTTATTTTTAAGAAAAGTAACTAAATATTTACGTTGTAGCTGCAATTGCTTCTTTCATATCTTTCTTTTAATCTTGCATTTACATAACTGCATTGGGTCTTATTGTAACCCACTGCCGATCGCGCAATATCTCCAGAAGTCGGTTGCAGATTATTCCTCCTAATGACGATGGTACCCGACTCCTAAATTCTGTTATTTTTTTTTTTTTTTTTTTTTTTTTTTTTTTTTTTTTTTTTTTTTGGGTCACAAGGCAAAGTACAATTACCTTTATCTATCACACTTCAACTTCAACGCCAACTATGTTTACTCTTTTGTTTACCTTTCCCTGTTAAAGTTATTCAGAATCCAAATATACATATATATATATATATATATATATATAATATATATATATATATATATATATATATTTATATGCATATGTATATATATATATATATATATATATATTTATATATATTATATATATATATATATATATATATATATATATATATATATATATATGTATATTGAATTTCAAATTTGAGAATGTGATTGATAATCAGGTAAGATACAATTGTATAGTAGACCCGATTCCATAGACTAATCCAGGATATTCTTCAGCAGAATTGGCGGAGGTATGCACTTTACTGTGCTTTATAGTGTTTATCTTCATTATATGATGCATTTTCTATAGGAAAAACGATATATATATATATATATATATATATATATATATATATATATGTATATATATATATACTGTATATATATATATATATATATATATATATATATATATATATATATACATATATATATATATATATATATATATATATATATATATATATATATATATATATATATATATATTTACACACACACACAATTATAGTCAACTCGGCAAGTTTTTGTATTTTCTTGTTTTTTGAAACAGGATCTCGTATTTTGTGTACTTTTAATTCTATACCACCGTGTGCTCTAAAATGTTAGATTATTATAAGGTGAATGTTATATAGTAGAAGAGAATGGGTATTTCTGTTTCATATTTAATATTTGATTATGACTAGATTATCAAGTTTTTTCTTGATTTACTTTTATTTTGAAACATGTTTGTTTCTTTTGTGTTGTTTTAATTGTTCTGCAATTTAGTCACCTCTTTTTCCTTTACTTGACGAAATAAAAAGTTTTAAGTTTCCTTCTATGTTTATTTTAGTATTTTATTTTATATGTTTTGCTTTCATTCCTTTCAACAACAACAGTGCAAATTTGCTATGTTGTTTCGTCTTCTTTTTTCTTATTTCCCTTTAGTGTATAATTACGTTATTATGCATTGCCTTTAACCTTGCTTGTTTTTCATTAATTCTGAATTTATTTCTCTCATTGAAGCAAATTCAGAGTTTTCGAATTTATTTTTCCCCTTTTCTCACCTTTCATGACGAGATCTTCCCTCATTTAATGTTTTACTCAAAATATTTATTCCATTGATCCTCTTTTATTGTGTTTTAATGAGCAAAGTTTTCTTTTTCCTTGTTATTGTTATCGGTCAGTTAATCTATTTCTTTATTTTTATTCATATATTCATTTATTCCTCTCCCTCTTATTAATCTTTCTTTTTTACTTCGATTTCGGCTTATTTTTTTTTCTCTCTTTTCTAATATTTCATCCATCTGTTATTTTATGCCTCTCTTTCGTATCTCCAGTTTCTTTCGTTGTATTTTCCCTTTATGTTAATTGATATTTATTTCCTCTAATTCACCATCTTGTATTATATTTCTTTCTGTTCTTTGCTTTTTTTGTGTGTTTTATTGTTTCCTACTTCACTCTCTATCTTTTTTCTCTTCCTTTTGTTCATTTATTCGATATTTCTGCGAGTTCTTGCTTCCTTTTCACTGTGTCTTGGAAAAGCTCACATATCCCTTTCTCTCTCTCTCTCTCTCTCTCTCTCTCTCTCTCTCTCTCTCTCTCTCTCTCTCTCTCTCTCTCTCTCTCTCTCTGTGTTGTGGAATACCGTTTTTTTTTCAGCAATATTTTCCTTGCCTGATCTGTGTCATAAAAGATTGTTAAAGAAATGTCTGTGTGTGTATGTGCGCGTGTATGTTTAGTTTACTTCGTAGCCTGGCCACACAGAACTGAGGTCTTGGTTTAGACCAAACCTATGATTACCATTCAACCGAATTTTAATTGGATATTAGGTGTAGTCAAGAAAGGGATGTTGTGTTGGGAACTTCATCTGTGATATTATTGAGAACCATAATCTCTTATCCTTCTGGCACTAGTCCCCCTACTATGACTCCTCCACCACCATATTTTATGTAGAAGGTTGGCCAGAGCACCAGCCACCTGTTCAGATACTACTGCTAGAGAGTTAGTAGGTCCTTTGACTGGACAGATAGTACTATATTGGGTCCTTATCTCTGGATACGGAGCATTATCCGTTTGAGTACACATACACCGAATAGTTTGGCCTATTCTTTACAGATTCTCCTCTGTCCTCATACACCTGACAACACTGAGATTACCAAACAATTCTTCTTCATCCAAGTGGTTAACTACTGCACTGTAATTGTTCAGTGGCTACTTTCCTTTCTTTGTAAGGGTAGAAGAGACTCTTTAACTATGGTAAGCAGTTGTAGGTGAAGGACTCTCCAAAATCAAACCATTGTTCTCTGGGTTTGGACAGTGTCATCGCCTCTGTACCATAGCCTTCCACTGTTTTGGGGTAGTTCTTTTACGTGAGGGTACACTCGGGGATACTATTCTATCTTAATTCACTTTTTTTTCTTTATAGTTTATTTATGAAATATTAATTTTAAAGTTGTCTCTGTTCTTTAGATATTTCTTTTTAATTGTTAAATTTTTCTCTTGTAGTTTACTTATTTCCTTTCCTCACTGGGCTATTTTCCCTGTTGGAGCCCCCGGGATAATAGCATCCTGCTTTTCCAACTAGCGTTATAGCTTAGCAAGTAATAATAATAATAATAATAATAATAATAATAATAATAATAATATTGGCGAGGGTGTGTGCACACACTTATATATACACAATCGCACACAATTATTTGTTGTTTAATTTCAAAGTATCCAAATATTTTTGTACCTTAAAATTTTCACCTTCATGGCTTATCTGTTAGTGAGATTCATCGTTCTACTATGTATTCCTGATGAAGAGCCACATAAAAAAAGTGATTTGAAACAGGTTTCGGTACCAAATAAGGAATGGAGAAACGTAAATGCAGTGATCCTGGAACCTAACTTTTTTTTGAGGAGATGCTGTCTTTGATTTTTGGATGCTACTAAGATATCTACTTATATATATATATATATATATATATATATATATATATATATATATATATATATATATATATATATATTCATGTATATATATATACATATATATATATATATATATATATATATATATATATATATATATATATATATCAAATGTCAGCCAGTTCTTATTCGTTGTGGCGAGTAACACTCGATATTTTTAGATAATCTGAGTGTTATTTCTGATGTTTGAAAACGTTGAACTGTAAATATGTGACTTGACAAAAAAAAAAAAAAATAACATTGAAAAGCCCTATAAAAATCCAATACTTTATGAAAATAGATTAAAGTTATATGCAAATCGGTATTCTGATATCAACATCTAATGGACTGTCTCATTATTCATGGATCCATTGTGATTACCATAATGGAGACAGGAAATGGTTTGAGTATCAAGCAAAGTAGATTATCATAGGATGCTTTCGATCATAGTATAACTGCAAAGCTTTACACATGACGTATTTTTAATTACAACAATCAGCATACACCAGATTTGTGGTGGCCTATTGGAAACGTCTTTGCCTGGCAATCTGCCGGACTGGGGTTCGAGTCTAGCTCAAGCTCGATAGTTTCTTGTAGTGTCTGCAACCTCACCATCCTTGTTAGCTAATGATCGTGGCTTTGGGAGGAGGCTCTAGTCCTACCTGCTGAGATTGCAGCAGCCATTGTCTGGCCCTACCTGATCCTAGCTTGGGTGGAGAGGTGGCTTGGGCGCTGATCATATGTATATATGGTCAGTGTCTAGACTCTCTAGAGCATTGTTCTGCTAGCTAGGGCATTTTCACTGGCTCTTGCCTCTGCTATTCATGAGTGGCATTTAAACCTCTAAAACCAAATTGATAATAGCTTGAAATATACCTTAGAATATTTCGGTTTCATTCCACACTGACGACTTATGGCGATGTGTTTTTTTTTTTTTTTTTTTTTTTTTTTCACATGTTCGTGAAGTATGTCTTTTGAAATTAATAGATTATGTATATAGGTCTTATTCATTACTGCTCTTGTAGTTTATTTATTTCTTTGTGTCCTCGCCACACTTGGCTACTTTTACTCTGTTGGGGCCCTTGGGTTTATAGGATTCTGCTTTTCCAACTAGGGTTGTAATTTAGTTAGTAATAATGATGATAATAATATACTATATATTTGTGAAGGTTTCAAGACTTATTTAGGCGAGATTGGTTACGGAACGTTTCATAATTCATAATTCAATTTTATTCCTAATTCTACAGTAGTATAAAAAATATCGGCTCTTCCGGCTTTATCAGATTTATCTTTTTTTTTTAGTTATCATGGTTTTCATATATTTTAATAAGGAACCAAATTTTTCAATGACTTCGTACACATAATGCCTGGAACAATGTTCCAGGCATCGTACAAAAAAATATTATGCAGTTTTAAATCAATTTGGCTACAGGTACTTACAGTCCTTTCATTTTGACTGTAGCACCTTTCCTTAATATTCTTAAAACTTTCTTTTTGATTTTATTTCTTATTGGGCAGTGCCACAGCATTTTTTGCCTTTTTCTTTTTTTCTTGGGGCCTGTTATTGTCGCAAGAGCGGGCAATTCCATTCAGCATTTAAG
>NC_090752.1:72549130-72551630 GCF_036898095.1 Palaemon carinicauda | reverse complement strand
AGTTGTCCATGAGTGAAGCAAGGTTGTGGAGAGAGAGAGATAGAGAGAGAGAGAGAGAGAGAGAGAGAGAGAGAGAGAGAGAGAGAGAGATTATTGCAGGGGGTTTGTAGGAAGGGAGCAAATGGTGCCTAATTACGGGTCAAGGCGTGTGATTTAAGTGATCGACAATACTTAATGTATTTATGAATCAGTTGTAGAATGTAATTGAGATGTGATTTATTTATTTTTGCATGTAGGTAGTTCTCTTTACGATAGATTCAGCCGTAAATAATCTTATTAAATTAGTCTATTCACATATGGATAAATTATGCATATATAGGCATGCACACGTACACAAACATGCATGGCGTATCGCTATGATCCGCAAAACTGTTCTAGTCAGGGCCACCCATACTAGGTTGGTCTGTGAGTGATCAGACGAAAATCTCCTACCATCACAATTTGCACTGGCCAGCGTGGTGATGAAAACTGGCCAAACCCCAGACATGAATAGACACATCTGAGGCTTTAGTCCTGCAGTGTACTAGAATTGACTGCATTTGTAGTTTGTTGGTGTTGAACTGTGTGTATAATATATATATATATATATATATATATATATATATATATATATATATATATATATATGTCGTCAGCGCCCACTCGTGTCCGAGTATTGGGTTCTGTCGTTAGCCATCAGCCTCCTATCTGTGTGGTGGGTGCTTATGCCTGATGTGGCTGTTAAGTCCTAGTCTGTGGTGGAAGAGTCGCGGACAGTATTCACAAGGGAGGGTAGGTGTTGGGCGGGGCTGTTCTAATCGCTCTCTCCTTCTTCTCCTCCTAGCCTCCTCATTTTGTCTCCTCCTCTCCTCGAAGTCCACGGTGCCATGGTGTACTGTACTCCTCCAGGTTTTCCTGTCCCTGGCTGTTTCTTCCCATGAGGAAGGATCGATGTCAGTTAGAGCCAGGGTGCGCTTTAGTTGATCTTTATAGCGCATTTTCGGGGCTCCTCGTGGTCTGGTGCCCTGGGTCAGTTCTTCGTAGAATATTTTCTTTGGGAGCCTAGATGGATCCATCCTATGCACGTGTCCTATCCAGCGGAGGCGGTGGTGGATGATGGTGGCCTCCACGCTGGTCAGCGAGGCACGTTCTAAGACTTCAATGTTGTTGGTGTGGCTCTCCCCGGGGATTTTCAAGATCTGCCTCAGTTTCATTTGTTGGAAGCGTTCTAGGTTTTTAAGATCATTTTTATATAGCGTCCATGTTTCACATGCATATAGGAGCGTGGAGAGGACTACTGCCCTGAACACCATTATTTTGGTGGTCATTGTCAGTGCGTGGTTGTTAAATACGCGGCAGTTGAGTCGGCCAAAGGCGGAGTGGGCTGCCCTGATCCTGTTCTCTACATCCTTTTTGCTTATGGGAGCTGATGTTAGGATGCTCCCTAGGTAGGAGAACTGGTCCACCTGTTCTAACGGTTGGTCATTCACTGTGGTATTGAAGTTGGGCAGCATCAGTCCTGGTGGATGTTGGACGAGGGTCTTGGTTTTGTCTGAGTTGACTTGCATCCCAAAACGTTCGTAGGCAGAGTTGTATGCATCAGCTAACGACTGCAGGTCCTCTGCCGTCTGACCTGGGGTGGCATTGTTGTCAGTATATTGCAGTTCTCGCACTGCACACAAGGTGGTCTTGGTTCTGGCGCGGAGTCTAGCGAGGTTGAAAGCGCCTCCATCCATGTGGAGACGTAGGTCGACTGAGGGTGTGTCTGGGGGAATTTCGTTGAGCATTGCTGCGGTGTATAGCGAGAAACACGTCGGGGCCAGAACACAGCCCTGCTTCAGGCCGCCGTTGATGGGGAATGGGTCTGAAAGACAGTTCTGGTGGCAGACTCTCCCAACCATTCCGTCATGGAGGGCACGCACCAGCTTGACAAAATCGGGTGGGCAGTCATATCTTTTGAGGACAGCCCACATGGCAGGTCGAGGTACTTTGTCGAAGGCCTTTTTCAAATCCCAGAAGATGAACATTATGGGCTGTTGTTGTTCGAGGCTCTTCTTTTGTAGTTGTCGCGCATAGAAGATCATGTCTATGGTCCCGCGGGAAGGTCGAAAGCTGCACTGGGAATCTGGCAGGACGTCTTCTGCGAGAATAAGAAGGCGGTCAAGGAGAATCCGAGCGAAAATCTTACTCGCGATACTTAGTAGTGATATTCCCCGGTAGTTGTTACAGTTCTCCCTGTCTCCCTTCTTGAAGATGGTAGTGATGTTTGCATCGCGGAAGTCACTGGGGGGGGGGGGTTTGGTCTCCCATATTTTCAGTATAAGGAGCATCAAACGGTTCCTCAAGCCGGGGCCACCGTGAGTGAGGAGCTCCAACGGGATGTTGTCTGGCCCTGGGGCTTTGCCGGGCTTCATGCGCTGCAGGGCCTTGTTGAAGTCATGGATGGAGGGTGGTAGTGCCATCCAGTGACGGACGGGATGCTGCGGGGTCATTCGCAGGAGATCGTCTGGGGTGTCTGCTT
>NC_090752.1:72539130-72541630 GCF_036898095.1 Palaemon carinicauda | reverse complement strand
AAAATTGTTTGTTGGAAAAAAATTCAGTAGTGAATAGTTTTGTAAAACAATTTATAGAAATATTAGAAATGATGGAATTCCTAAAGTCGTGGAGAGTTTCTTTCTATTATTAACTGTAAATTCATTGGTGTTGAGGATATGACTGTTTTTTCAAGTATGCTGTATTCACTAGAAATTGCCAACAAGGACGTCTTCATATTGTCTAACTTGTGGGATGAGGCCATCCTTATTCATATGTTTTATAATTGTGATAAAAGGAAGGTGTTGATCTGGGTAAGGGAACTAATTAGTTACCCATGTAATACAAAATTTTGTAGAAATATTTTCTTCTTATTTCATAAGTTGGGTAGAATAAAAATAACATTTGTAACGTTATGTTCAGTACCTATGTATTAGTGTGCTACTGTTATTAACACACATTGAGTATATGTTGTTTGAGATGTTGAGTCTTGAATTAAAGTCAATCATGGTAACTTTAAAATGGTTTATTCTCTAAAAACAACAGTGTTAAACATCTCCATCACAGGAGTATAGCTGGTTTGGCCGGATGACCAATTCAGGTGAAGTATAGATAAGAACTGCCTAAAATATCGATATCACAGATATCGTATTTTTAGTTGTCTCAGCTTTTAAATACAATATGTAAACTTTACATTCGTCTAGGAAGACACCTGCATCCGGTGACGACACAATCTTTCACACGGTATGCATTTGTGTTTATGCTTCAGAAAAATGTTACATTGCTGAGAGATGCAAAATACATCCTGTTATGATTTTATCTGACTACAGCAAATCTCACGCTAGCTTCTTCTTCCACAATGACATATTACGTCATGTGTTTTAAACATGTAATAACTAACTATTACATATGTAGTAACAACATTGATGAGCAGACCATATTTGTGGCATGGAAGATGTACAGAAAATATCCCAGACAAAATTATGTCAAACATTTATATGCGAAGACATATTTTGGAGCAGCAAAGATTGATTAATGGAAAACGATATAATAAAAGTTTAAAATTGAACAGATGCAAAATGTATGAAATATGGAATTCATTGTAGGTTAACAAAATGTATTCAGTACTAATTTATTTAGAATAAAAAAAAAACATTGTAACTGAATATATACATTTTGTCTGGAGCTAAAGAATTTAACAAATAAGCTCGTAATCCCAACACGCTATGAAACTGTATCAGTCGCAAACATTAATGACCTAATTAGAAAATACCAGGGTATTAGAAGCTATTAACTGCTCTTCCAGTAAGTACCCAAATTCAGACCAGAAGAGAATATTTGTTAAATCCAAGCTCGAAAGTCTATCGAGTAAATGTGCAAGAACGTTGGAGTAAGTTTATCAAGCACAAGAACTGCTAATGATCAGCCGATGAGTTTATCAAGTTGAAAGCACAAGAATGAGTAATTACCAGCTTTTAAGTTTATAAAGTTAGAAACACAGTTCCAATGATTATCAATTGTATTTTAAGTTTATAAAGATCAAATTACAAGAAATGTTTAGGACCATATCTCTGGTTTATCAAGTTCAAGACAAAAGAACTCTTGCAGACCAGTTTTTGTTTCTCAGATTATCTGGAATCCCACAAACCAATTCCCAAGCTTACCAGTCGGTAATTTCCAAGTTGTATCTTTAATAGATGGATGAATTAAAGAAACGGTGAAAGTATATGAAATTGGTGACCGTAGTTAGGCGTTTCCTGTAGGTTTTATTTTGTAAAACAGTTTGAATATATTTTAGGTAGAAATTAAATGTTATCAAGATGGTTGTACTGCTGTTCAAGTATTATGGCGTGTTGGGAGTACGAGCTTATTTTTTATATATGAATTTATTAGCTCAAGACAGAATGTACATATTCAGTTATAATGTTTGTTTGTTTTTTATTCCACGTAAATTAGGGTGACATACATCTTGTTAACTTACAGTGAATTCCATATTTGATACATCTTGCATCTGTTTAATTCCAAAACTTTACTACATCGTTCCCCTTTAATCAACATTCGCTGCTCCAAAATATAGAATATGAGCCATGTCAGATCAGTTCCTTGAAACTCTTGAGTAATTGAGCCTACCTGGAAAAGGTTTTCATTACTTTTTGTATATCGGAAAACCTAATCAATAACGCGCTCGCCTAGCATTTGGATGGCAGCAAATCGATTCTTGCCAGGGACCGTTAGTTTAAGGTGTTTACTGGGGAGGCCACTGCTGTGATGAGGCCCCATACTGGAGTATTGGGCTTGCCGGATGGCGTTCTGGTGAGAGTATTCTGATGATTCTGGAATTCAGATCAAACACTATACCTTTTACCTATATGAGTCACTTCTTGTGTTGTAAGATAATAGATCCACCGTTTTGTGATTCCAGGTAATATCGTTGGTCTTATATACAAACATTCAGGGTTACTTAAGGGGTCCAGTTTAAATATTGATATGCCATAACGAGGCTCCACAAAGTGAAAACTGATTAGGTGTTAATGTTCATGA
>NC_090752.1:72534130-72536630 GCF_036898095.1 Palaemon carinicauda | reverse complement strand
AAATGCTCACATCCCTTTCTTAGAGATTTTTCGCATCTCTCTCTCTCTCTCTCTCTCTCTCTCTCTCTCTCTCTCTCTCTCTCTCTCTCTCTCTCTCTCTCTTTGTGTTCTGGAATTCCGTTTTTTTTCTTTTTCAGCAATATTTTTCTTGCCTGATGTGTGTCATAAAAGATTTTTAAACAAATGTCTGTGTGTACTGTATATGCGCGTGTATGTGTAGTTTTCTTCGTAGTCTGGCCACACAAAACTGAGGTCGTGGTTTAGACCAAACCTACGATTACCATTCAATCCAATTTCAATTGGGCATTAGATGTAGTTACGAAGGGATGTTGTGTTGGAAACTTCATCCGTTATATTATTGAGAACCAAAAACTCTTATCCTTCCGGCACTAGTCCCCTCCAACTAGGCCTCCCCCACCGCCATATTGTAGGTAGTATGTTGGCCATGGCACCAGCCACCCATTTAGATACTACTGTTAGAGAGTTAGTAGGTCCTTTGACTTGCCGAAGAGTACTACATTGTGTCTATCTCTGGTTACGGATCATTTTGCTTTTGCCTACACATACATCAAATAGTCTAGCCTATTCATTACAGATTCTAATCTGTCCTCATAAAAAATTCTTTACTAAACAATATTTCTTCACCGGTTAACTATGGTTAACTACTGCACTGTAATTGTTCAGTTGCTAATTTCCTCATGGTAATGGTAGAAGAGACTCTTTAGCTATGGCAAGCAGGTCTTCTAGGAGAAAGACTCTAAAATCAAACCATTGTTCTCTGGTCTTGGACAGTGCCATAGCCTCCGTACCATAGCCTTCCACTATCTTGGATTAGAGTTCTCTTGCTTGAGGGTACACTCGGGCATACCCTTCTATCTAATTTCTCTTCCTTCCGTGTTATTAAAGTTTTTATAGTTTATATATGAAAGATTTATTTTAATGATGTTACTGTTCTTAAGATATATTATTCTAATTGTTAATTACCTATCTTGTAGTTTCCTTATTTCCTTTCCTCACCTAAGAGGTATAACAGTTCAATTTTGCTGGGTTTCGGCACACGTTGGTGTCTGGAAACGAAAAGGCAGATTTACTGGCAAAGAATGCTGCAGCTGAATTGCGACCAAGAAGGTAATCTATTCTTTGTGACGATTGTTTACCCAATATCAAGAATTTTATTTCTAATAATTGGCAGCAGCATTGGTTTAGTTTAATTGAAAATAACATGCGAAAAATAAAGAATTTTATATACCCCTGGAAGTATAACATGATGCCGCAAAAGTGGGCATCATGCTTACCAGCCAATGAGGATTTGTTGACAAAATGACCCACTTATAGTAGTGAAAGAAAGAGATATCTGTTTAAAGCTCGAGGTGAGGATGGCAGGTCTATCCCTACCAAGATTCTTGGACATGATGTGTCTTAACATGCCAGCGGTATTTTTATCTTTACTTCAGAAGCATGTCTTCTGAAAGCTATTTAACTTTTAAGATGAAATCTTTGCTTTTATGGTTTTAATTGAATATTCTTATATTCTTTATAAGAAACGATATCGGCGTCACTAACCTTAGAAGTCAGGAAGCCTGAAAACCTCAAATCAATCAATCAATCCTTTCCTCATTGGGGTATTTTCCTGTTGTAGCCCTCTGGTTATAGCATAATGATAATAATGATAATAATAATAATGGCGAAGGCGTACACACACACACACACTTATATGCACTCAAATATTTGTTGTTTAATTTCGAATTATCCAAACTTTTCACCATCACAACCTATATATTAGTGAAATTCCATCGTTCTACTATGTATTCCTGATGAAGAGCCACATAAAAAAGTGATTCGAAACAGGTTTCGATACCAAATAAGGAAAGGAGAAACGTAAATGCAGTGATCATGTTTATCTTTGTGAGATTCTGTCTTTGATTTTTGGATGCCTCTCAAGGTATTATCTACTTATTATATATATATATATATATATATATATATATATATATATATATATATATATATATATATATACATATATATATACACACACACACACATATATATATATATATATGTATATATATAGATATATCTATATATACATACATATATATATATATATATATATATATATATATATATATATGATATATATATACATATATATGCATATATATACATACATATATATATATATATATATTATATAGATATATATATATATATATATATATATATATATATATATATACTGGTATGTTTAATTCAAATGCCATTTAGTTTTCATTTGCTGTGGCGAGTAACACTGAAAATTTTTAGATAATTCTAATGTTTTTTATCTTTAAGGAATTTTAAACATTTAACCGTAATTGTAAGATTTAAAAGAAATAAAGTGGAAACATCTATAAAAATCCAATATTTTATAAAAATAGATTAATGTTATATGATATCACATGCATATCGGTATTCTGATATCAATATCTAATGGACTGTCTCATTATTCACGGATCCA
>NC_090752.1:72511630-72529130 GCF_036898095.1 Palaemon carinicauda | reverse complement strand
CATGAATGAAATGCAAGTTTTTTAACACGTAATTATGGGTATGCCAACAATGATTGAGTTTTATGAAATGTTATGTATCCAGTGGATTCTGTTCCAAACTTAAATGTGAAAGTAATACCTCCACTATGCATATATATATATATATATATATATATATATATATGTATATATATATATATATATATATATATATATATATATATTTGAATATAAATATGTATTTATTTATACAATATATATAAATACATATATATATATATATATATATATATATATATATATATATATATATATATATATATATATATATATATATATATATATACACTGTATATGTGTTTGTATTTATCTTAGAATACATATATTTTAAACAGTGAATAAAAATTTCGAATAACATTAAGAATTTTATTCTTAGAGAGAGAGAGAGAGAGAGAGAGAGAGAGAGAGAGAGAGAGAGAGAGAGAGAGAGAGAGAATCTTTATGTAGCACAAGAGAGAATCTCTGACCTGAGAATTTGCATAAACTAGTTATCCTCATATTTTTCTTAAACCTTTTTTTTTTCACAGAAAAAAAATCATTCCTAAAAATTTCGAATAATAAAGAAATATTTTTTAATACTCCTGATAAAAAGGTAATTTTTCGAAGCTGTGTTTGAAATGTGAAGTTTTTAATGCAAGTTTTATTCAGATTGCGCGGCTCGTTTTTCCATTTGTCATCTCTCGATCTTGCAATAAAATTCCTGCGTTTTAAGATTTAATATTTATTTTGCATGAATTAAGTGGACGACTGACTTCGTTTTTCTCTAATTCTTTAGATTCAACACAATTTATGAAAATTATAAAAGAGGGCAGCTGACCTGAGGTGGGGTCAGGGATTGGGTCATTCATATGAAGAGAATAAGAAGTTTTGGAAAGAAGTGAAGAGAGTAAGGCAGGCTGGCTCAAGAATTGAATAGACAGTGAAAGATGGAAATGGAAGGTTGTTAAAAGGAGAGGAGGCAAGGAAAAGATGGGCGGAATATTTTGAAATTTTACTGAATGTTGAGGATAATAGGGAGGCAGATATAATTGCTGTTGCAGGTGTTGAGGTACCAGTGATGGGAGATGAGAATGAGAGAGATTACAATAGATGAAGTGAGGAGAGCACTAGATGAAACGAGAGTAGGAAAAGCGTCTGGTATGGATGGTGTGAGAGCTGAGATGTTGAAGGAAGGGGGTGTGACTGTACTTGAATGGTTGGTGAGATTGTTTAATATGTGTTTTGTGTTGTCAATGGTACCAGTAGATTGGGTTTGTGCATGTATTGTACCACTATATAAGGGTAAGGGAGATGGGCATGAGTGTTGTAATTCAAGAGGTATTAGTTTGTTAAGTGTAGTTGGAAAAGTGTATGGTAGAGTAATGATTGATAGGATCAAGGATAAAACAGAGAATGCAATCTTAGAAGTACAGGGTAGTTTTAGAAGAGGTAGGGGTTGTATGAATCAGATTTTTACAGTAAGGCAGATAGGCGAGAAATATTTAGCAAAAGGTAAGGTGGTGTATGTTGTGTTTATGGATCTGGAGAAAGTGTATGATAGAGTTGATAGGGAAGCAATGTGGAATGTGATGAGGTTATATGGAGTTGGTGGAAGGTTGTTGCAAGCAGTGAAAAGTTTCTACAAAGGTAGTAAAGCATGTGTTAGGATAGGAAATGAAGTGAGTGATTGGTTTCCGGTGAGAGTGGGGCTGAGACAGGGATGTGTGATGTCACCGTGGTTGTTTAACTTGTATGTTGATGGAGTGGTGAGAGAGGTGAATGCTCGAGTACTTGGACGGGGATTACAACTGGTAGACGAGAATGATCATGAATGAGAGGTAAATCAGTTGTTGTTTGCGGATGATACTGTACTGGTTGCAGACACAGAAGAGAAGCTTGGCTGATTAGTGACAGAATTTGGAAGAGTGTGTGAGAGAAGAAAGTTGAGAGTCATTGTGGGTTAGAGTAAAGTTATGATATGTACGAGAAGGGATGGCGGTGCAAGGTTGAATGTCATGTTGAATGGAGAGTTACTTGAGGAGGTGGATCAGTTTTAGTACTTGGGGTCTGTTGTTGCAGCAAATGGTGGAGTGGAAGCAGATGTACGTCAGAAAGTGAATGAAGGTTGCAAAGTGTTGGGGCAGTTAAGGGAGTAGTAAAAAATAGAGGGTTGGGCATGAATGTAAAGAGAGTTCTATATGGGAAAGTGATTGTACCAACTGTGATGTATGGATCGGAGTTGTGGGGTATGAAAGTGATGGAGAGACAGAAATTGAATGTGTTTGAGATGAAGTGTCTAAGGAGTATGGCTGGTGTATCTCGAGTAGATAGGGTTAGGAACGAAGTGGTGAGGGTGAGAACGGGTGTAAGAAATGAGTTAGCAGCTAGAGTGGATATGAATGTGTTGAGGTGGTTTGGCCATGTTGAGAGAATGGAAAAGGGCTGTCTGCCAAAGAAGGTGATGAATGCAAGAGTTGATGGGAGAAGTACAATAGGGAGGCCAAGGTTTGGGTGGATGGATGAAGTGAAGGAAGCTCTGGGTGATAGGAGGATAGATGTGAGAGAGGCAAGAGAGCGTGCTAGAAATAGGAATGAATGGCGAGCGATTGTGACGCTGTTCCGGTAGGCCCTGCAGCTTCCTCCGATGCCTTAGATGACCGCGGAGGTAGCAGCAGTAGGGGATTCAGCATTATGAAGCTTCATCTGTGGTGGATAACGGGGGTGGGTGGGCTGTGGCACCATAGCAGTACCAGCTGAACTCGGTTGAGTCCCTTGTTAGGCTGGGAAGAACGTAGAGAGTAGAGGTCCCCTTTTTTGTTTTTGTTTCATTTGTTGATGTCGACTACTCCCCAAAATTGGGGGAAGTGCCTTGGTATATGTATGTATGTATGTATAAATATATCGATGACAAAATTATTAAGAAGAAATTGAATTCTATTGAGAATTGATTCCAGGTGGTATAAATGTCAGAAAATTATGTAGGAATTTATTCTAATTTAGCTATTTTGATTACGATCTTCATGGAAGTTTTCTAGTAAACATCGAATAAAATGCATTTTTTTGTATATGGTATATATATATATATATATACATACATATATATATATATATATATATGTGTGTGTGTGTGTGTGTGTGTGTGTGTTTGCGTGTGTATAAAATGTTTGTATGTAAGTTATATATATGTATATTTGCGCATGCATCAATTTATAAATTTGTGTATATGTGTGTGCAGTATACTACTAAAAAAGGTATGTGTAGCAATGTTATAATTTTCATGCATATATATATATATATATATATATATATATATATGTATATATATATATATACGGCTCCCCATATCCATGTGTAGCACTGTTATAATTTTCATGCATATATATATATATATATATATATATATATATATATATATATATATATATATACGGCTCCCCATATCCATCGACAATCGAGTATATATATATATATATATATATATATATATATATATATATATACATACATATATATATATATATATATATATATAGCTAAATTAGAATAAATTCCTACATAATTTTCTGACATTTATACCACCTGGAATCAATTCTCAATAGAATTCAATTTCTTCTTAACAATTTTGTCATCGATATATTTATACATACATGTGTATATGTGTGTGCAGTATACTACTACAAAAGGTATGTGTAGCAATGTTATAATTTTCATGCATATATATATATATATATATATATATATATATATATAAATTGAATTCTATTGAGAATTGATTCCAGGTGGTATAAATGTCAGAAAATTATGTAGGAATTTATTCTAATTTAGCTATATATATATATATATATATATATATGTATATGTACATATATACATACATATATGTATATATATATACATACATACATGTATATATATATATATATATACATACATACATACATATATATATATATATATATATATATATATATATGTGTTTGTATATATATTTATATATAATATATATATAACATATATATATATATATATATAACATATATATATATATATATATATATATATATATATATATATATATATATATATATATTTATATATATACTCGATTGTCGATGGATATGGGGAGCCGTATGGAAATCTTGTTAGCCCTAGTGCCTACGACGAATAACCACTCATACATGTGACGAGAGCGGAAGAAAAATTAACATAAAGGCATCTCTCAAGCAACCAATCTTATTTACTGACAACACAGGTTATTATAGGCCACCGCAGGGTCACGTGACTTTATTTACTGACAACACAGGGTCACGTGATGGTGACAAGTGCATGTTTACAATCAACGGTCTTGTCGATACGGTTGTCATTATTATTATTATTATTATTATTATTATTATTATTATTATTAATATTATTATTATTATTATTATTACTTGCTAAGCTACAACCCTAGTTGGAAAAGCAGGATGCTTTAAGTTCATGGGCCCCAGCAGGGTAAATAGCCCAGTGAAGAAAGGAAACAAGGAAAAATAAAATATTTCAAGAACAGTAACAACATTAGAATAAACATCATATTTACTATAAAAACTTTAACAAAACAAGAGGAAGAGAAATTAGATAGAATATTGTGCCCGAGTGTACCCTCAAACAAGAGAACTCTAACCCAAGACAGTTGAAGACCATGGTACAGAGGGTAGCGCACTACCCAAGACTGGAGAACAATGGTTTGATTTGAAGTGTCCTTCTCCAAGAAGAGCTGCTGACCACAGGTAAAGAGTCTCTTCTCAAAAATAGAATAATAGACTACATAACAATGCAATGATAATAGTTTAAATTACCTTGTTTTATTCAACGACTTTTTGACAGGAGTCCAACGTGACGGTTGCAGTGTTGAAGAAAACGTCGGTAGGGCAGCTTTCCTTATTTGGGTGAACTCTTTTACGTTGGTTCCTGCACGTGCGTTGCATAATAACCATAACGAGATGATAGGTGATAACGCAGCAAGTGTCATTCGGTTCGTGTAGCCGTTTTTCGCACCTCACACACTGTATATATATATATATATATATATATATATATATATATATATATATATATATATATATATGTGTGTGTGTGTGTGTGTGTGTGTGTATACATATATATATATATATATATGAATATATATATATATATATATATATATATATATATATATATATATATATATATTGTTAGGTTAAGTGGCTTTGTTGGAACAAGTGTATTCCGCTTGTTTCTTAGTATTGCTTGTTTGATAATCACCATTACCCTGTTGTTCTTTTTCTTGAGGGTCAAGTGAGTTGACGTGTGTCGGAAGATGTCCGATAGCAGTCAGTCAGTCAGTCAGTCAGAGGCAGTCAGGTATGCTTACCTGTGGACCAGTACGTGGCAGCGTCGGGTACTTGATACCTGGCTATTTGATTTGAAGCCGTCGGAGTCGGACGGAGTATGACCTTCGAGTTGGAGGTCGCCACCCTTTGGCCAGTATTGGCGTGTTTTCGTCGTCGAGAGGACGACGTGTCAAGTGTGATCTAATTGGCAGCAGCTTTAGCCGGAATTAGTGCCGTTTTCGTCGTATGGAGGACGACGTCATGTGGAGTGTGGGTCCACTGGGCATCATTAGTGTATTTTCGTCAGCTGGGGAACGACACTGTGTGGAGGGTTAACCTCTTGGGCAGCGTGGAGCTGTATTGATGACCTTATGTATAGGTTTGTCTGTTGTTGCTGTGTCGTAAGCTGTAATCTCCTTAGGTGGAGTGGGACCTTTTGAAGGTTGACCTAATGATGCCTTGTTTTGCTTAATTGTCGGAATTGTTTAGAAGTCACACTTTTAAATTATGTAATATTTTACGGCTTTCTTACGATGTTTATTATTTTCATATTTTGAATGATTTAACTGTCTTTATATTTAATTTTCATGCTGACTAATTTTGAGCATATTGATTATTTGGAGTAATGCTGCTGGTTCATTTTGAATGTCTTTAGTTTTGTGTATGATTATTTCTTTTTCTTTGAATAACGTTGTATATAATGATGCAAATAATCAGTAAATTGACTTTGTATTAATGTTAAATTTTTGACTGACTTGCTGACTCATTTGTATAAAAGTGTAAATATTTAATTGTAATAAATTAGTTTTAAGGTTACTTTATTTTGCTTGTTTAGTTCCTCCCTCTGTTGCTGGGCTCTATCTCTGCCAGTTTTTCCAGTCCCGAATGCCTTGCAACTTTAAGAACCTGATGAACCATTAAGTCGGTTCGTAACATATATATATATATATATATATATATATATATATATATATATATATATATATATATGATGTATTACTATTGTAAAATTGAAGCTAATGAAATTATGAAGTGTGACTTTGAATGTAATGACTATGGATTTATTAGTAATGTATGATATAAATTTATGTAAAGGTACTAGAAGGAAAATTATTTGTTGTAAAAAATACAGTAGTGAATAGTTTAGTAAAACAATTTATAAAAATATGGAGAGTTCCTTTCTAATATTAACTGTAAATTCATTGGTGTTGAGGATATGACTGTTTTTTCAAGTATGCTGTATTCACCAGAAATTTCTAACAAGGACTTCTTCATATTGTCTAACTTGTGGGAAAGAGGACATCATTATTCATATGTTTTATAATTGTGATAAAAGGAAGGTGTTAATCTGGGTAAGGGAACCATTGAGTAATCCCTGTAATACAAAGTTTAGTAGAAATATTTATTTTCTTATTTCGTAAGTTACTTAGAATAAAAATAACATTTGTAACGTTATATTCAGTGCGTATGTAGTAACAATGTTGATGATCAGACCATATTTGTAGCATGGAAGATGTACAGAAAATATCCCAGACAAAATTATGTCAAACATTTATATGCGAAGATATATTTTGGAGCAGCAAAGGTTGATTAATGGAAAACGATATAATAAAAGATTAGAATTGAACAGATGCAAGATGTATAAAATATGGAATTCACTGTAGGTTAACAAAATGTATGCCATACTAATTTATTTAGAATAAAAAAAAAAAACATTGTAACTGAATATATATGTTTTGCCTTGAGCTGAAAGATTTATGTAACAAGAATGTATGCAGCCAAAATTTTTTAGAATAAAAAAAACATTGTAACTGAATATGTACATTTTGTCTTGAGCTAAAAAAATTATACAAATAAGCTCATACTCCCAACACGCCATGAAACTGTGACAGACGCAAACATTAATGACCTAATTAGAAAATACCAGGGTATTAGAAGCTATTAACCGCTCTTCCAAAACAAAATATTTGTTAAATCCAAGCTCGAAAGTCTATCAAGTTTAATGTGCAAGAACGTTGCAGTAAGTTTATCAAGAACAAGAACTGCTAATGATCAGCCGATGAGTTAATCAAGTTGAAAGCACAAGAACGAGTAATGACCAGCTTTTAAGTTTATAAAGTTAGAAACACAGTTCCAATGATTATCAATTGTATTTTAAGTTTTTAAAGATCAAATTATAAGAAATGTTTAAGACCATCTCTCTGGTTTATCAAGTTCAAGACAAAAGAACTGTTGCAGACCAGTTTTTGTTTTTCAGATTATCAGGAATCCCACAAACCAATTCCTAAGCTTATCAGTAGGGGAATTCCAAGTTGTATCTTTAATAGATGGACGAATCAAAGAAACGGTGAAGGTATATGAAATTGGTAACTGTAGTCAGGCGTTTCCTTTATGTTTTATTTTGTAAAACAGTTTAAATATATTTTAGGTAAAAATGAAATGTTACCAAGATGGTTGTACTGTTGTTGCAGTATTATGGCTTGTTGGGAGTACGAGCTTATTTTTTATATATGAATTTATTAGCTCAAGACAGAATGTACATATTCAGTTATAATGTTTGTTTGTTTTTTATTCCACGTAAATTAGGGTGGCATACATCTTGTTAACTTACAGTGAATTCCATATTTGATACATCTTGCATCTGTTTAATTCCAAAACTTTACTACATCGTTCCCCTTTAATCAACCTTCGCTGCTCCAAAATATAGAATATGAGCCATGTCAGATCAGTTCCTTGAAACTCTGAGTAATTGGGCCTACCTGGAAAAGGTTTTCATTGTTTTTTGTATATCGGAAAACCTAATCAATAAGGCGTTCGCCTAGCATTTGGATGGCAGCAAATCGATTCTTGCCAGGGACCGTTAATTTAAGGTGTTTACTGGGAAGGCCACTGCTGTGATTAGGCCCCACAGTGGGGTGTTGGGCTTGCCGGCTGGCTTTCTAGTAAGAGTGTATTCTGATGATTCTGGGACTCAAACTAAACACCTTTCCCTTTTACCTATAAACTTATAAAGCACTTCTTGTGTTGTAAGGTGAACAATTGGTCCTCAGTTCTGTGACTCCGGGTAATATCCTTGGGCCTAAATACAAACATCCAGGGTTACTTAAGGGGTCCAGTTTAAATATTGATATGCCATAACGAGGCTCCACAAAGTAAAAACTGATTAGGTGTTCATATTCATTAGAGATACCTACCCCCACCAACACTTCCATTAACATATTTCGAACACCATCAACTTATTTTCTATTCGAACACCATTGTTAACCTTTTTTTTTTTTTGAACACCACCATCAACTTTTTTCGAACATCACCATTAGTTTTTTTTATTTTATTTTCTTTTTTTTTGGCGGACACCACCAATAACTTTTTCTTTCCAAATTTTTTGACATTACTTTGTATGGTTTGATTATTGTTACGTGAAGCTCTTTGGTGATAGGTAATATACCTTAGAGATCAATTGCTAAGAAATTAACGGTTTCTTTTTATTTCTGATTTTCAGGTGAGCAAAGTTTTGATTTGAGGGATAGACTGATTTTCCAAGGCCCAGTTTGACGTCTCATTGTGTAAGGTACTGAATTCGTCTATTTCTTTCCATGGTCTGTGTGTGTATATATATATATATATATATATATATATATATATATATATATATATATATATATATATATAATCTCTCTCTCTCTCTCTCTCTCTCTCTCTCTCTCTATATATATATATATATATATATATATATGGATTAACAAAACTAAAATTTTTTATATAAATTTAAGATTATCCCACTGATATTATCTTTTTATTTTTCGATATGTTCTTTTACAGAAATAATATATATGACGAACAATTTTATTTTTCTGAAAATTAACTAAATATTTGTTTTAGCTGTAATTGCGTTTTTTCATTCCAATCTCGTAATCTTGCATTCACATTACTGCATTGCGTCTTATTGTGCCCCATTGCCGATCGTCTGCTGTTTATTTAGCTAATGATGATGGTACCCGACTCCTAAAGTCTGTTGCTAATTTTATATGTCTTAAAATGCAAAGGAGATTTTAACGCCCTCTATGTTTCCTCTTTTGTTGGCGAAGTTATTCATGATTAGAACATTCATATATAAATTTCAAATTTGAGATTTGATTGATTTTCTGCTAAGGATCGATTTTAGGATAGATCTAAATCCGTAGATGAATCCAGGATGTTCTTCGTGGAATTGGCGGAGGTATGCTCTTCACCGTGTGTTTTATAGTTTTTTTTTTTATAGTAATATAAGATACATTTTATATAGGAAATACGAATTTATATATTTCATTTTTTCAATTATATTGAACTCAGCAAGTTTTTTTTTTCGATTTTCTGGCATTTTGAAACTGGATCCCTACATTTTGTGTAGTTTTAATCCTATGCCACCGTGTGCTTTATAGTATAGATTATTATAAGATGAATTTCATATAGGAGTTACGAATGGGTATTTCTTTTATATTTTATATATTTGATCAAGTTTTTTTTTTCTTGTGTTTTGAAACGGGATCTTTCTGTATTTTGTGTGATATTAATTGTTTTCCCATTTAGTCACCTCTTTTTCCTTCACGTGACGAAATAAAAAGTTTTAAAGTTTCCTTCTATGTTTATTTTAGGGTTTCAATTTATTTGTTTTGCTTTCATTCCTTTCAACAACAACAGTTCAAATTTTCTGTTGTTTCGTTGTCTTTTTTATTTCCCTTCATTGTATAATTACGTTATTATGCATTGCCTTTAACCTTGCTTGTTTTTCATTAGTTCTGAATTTATTTCTCTCATTGAAGTAAATTCAGAGTTTTCGAATTTATTTTTCCCCTCTTCTCACCTTTCATGACGAGATCTTCCCTCATTTAATGTTTTATTCAAAATATTTATTCCATTGATCCTCTTTTATTGTGTTTTAATGAGGAAGGTTTTTTTTCTTGTTATTGTTATCTCTTCGGTTAATCTTTTTCTTTAGTTTTATTCATATCTTCATTGATTCCCCTCCCTTTTATTAATCTTTTTTTTAACTGTAATTTCGGCTTATTTTTTTCTCTTCTAATATTTCATCCATCTTATTTTATGCCTCTCTTTCGCATATCCAGTTCCTTTCGATGTATTTTCCCTTTATGTTAATTGATATTCATTTCCTCTAATTCACCATCTTGTATTATATTTCTTTCTGCTCTTTGCATTTTTTGTATGTTTTATTGTTTCCTACTTCGCTCTCTATCTTTTCTCTGTTCCTTTTGTTCATTTATTCGATATTTCTGCGAGTTCTTTCTTCCTTTTCACTGTGTCTTGGAAAAGCTCACATATCCCTTTCTTAGATCTCTCTCTCTCTCTCTCTCTCTCTCTCTCTCTCTCTCTCTGTTCTGGAATGCCGTTTTTTTTCAGCAATATTTTTCTTGCCTGATCTGTGTCATAAAAGATTGTTAAAGAAATGCTTGTGTGTGTGTGCGCGTATATGTTTACCTTTCTTCGTTGCCTGGGCACACTGAACTGAGGTCTTGGTTTAGGCCCAAGCCTCCGCTTACCATTTAACCCAATTTCAATTGGGTAATAAGTGTAGTTAAGAAAGGATGTTGTGTTGGAAACTTAATCTGTGATATTATTGAGAACCGAAAACTCTTATCTTCCCGGCACTAACCCCCCCCCCCCCCCACCCCACCACCACCACCACCACCACCACCACCATTTTATAGGTAATTGGTTAGCCGGGGCAGCAGCCACCCGTTCAGATACTACCGCTAGAGAGTTAGTAGGTCCTTTGACTGGCCAGACAGTACTACATTGGGTCCTTATCCCTGGATACGGATCATTTTCCTTTTGCCTACACATTCACCGATTATTCTGTTCTATTCTTTACAGATTCTCCTCTGTCCTCATACACCTGACAACACTGATATTAACAAACAATTCTTCTCCACCCAACCGGTTAACTACTGCACTGTAATTGTTTAGTGGCTACTTTTCTCTTGGTATGGGTAGAAGAGACACTTTTAGCTATGGCAAACAACTCTTCTAGGAGAAGGACTCTTCAAAATCAAACCATTGTTCTCTGGTCTTGGACATTGCCATAGACTCTGCACCGTGGTCTTCCAGTATCTTGGAGTAGAATTCTCTTGCTTGAGGGTACACTCGGGCATAATATTCTATCTAATTTCTTTTCCTTTTGTTTTGTTAAAGTTTTTATAGTTTATACATGAAAGATCCTTTCTAATGTTGTTACTGTTCTTAAAACATTCTATTTTGACTGTTAGCTACTTATCTTGCAGTTTTCTTATTTCATTTCCTCACCTGAGAGGTATAACATTTCAATTTTGTTGGGTTTCGGCACACGTTGGTGTCTGGAAACGAAAAGGCAGATTTACTGGCAAAGAATGCTGCAGCTGAATTGCGACCTAGAAGGTAATCTATTCTTTGGGATGATTTTTACCCAACATTAAGAATTCGATTTCTAATGATTGTCAGTAGCATTGGGATAGTTTTATTGAAAATTAAATGCGAGAAATAGGTAATTTTATATACCCCTGGAATTTTAACATGATGCCCTGAAAGTGGGAGACTACTCTTTGTCGTCTCCGCGTTGGTCACGCTCGGTTAATACATGAATATCTGCTTACTGGCCAATACCAGCCATATTACGACGACTGTTTGGTACCTTTGACAGTGAGGATTTGTTGACCGAATGCCCCACATATTGTAGTGAAAGAAATAGATATCTGTTTGAGGCTCGATGTGAGGATGGCAGGTCTATCCCTACCAAGATTCTTAGACATGATGTGTCTTACCATGCTAGCGGCATTTTCAGCTTTACTTCAGAAGCAGGTCTTCTGAAAGCTACTTACCTTTAAAAATGGCATCTTTGCTTTTATGTTTTCAATTGAATATTCTTTTATTCTTTATTTATAATAAATGATCTCGGCGTCAATGACCTTATATGTCAGGATGCCAGAAAACCTCAAGTCAATCAATCAATCCTTTCCTCACTGGGCTATTTTCTTGTAATAATAATAATAATGATAATAATAATAATAATAATAATAGTATTGGCGAAGGTGTGTGCACACTCATTTATATACACATAGGCGCGCACAATTATTTGTTGTTTAATTTCAAAGTATCCAAATATTTTTGTACCTTACAATTTTCACCATCATAGCCTATATATTGGTGTAATTCCATCGTTCAACTATTGAAGTCCTGATGAAGAGCCACATAAAATAAGTGATTCGAATCAGGTGTCGTTACCAAATAAGGAATAGAGAAACATTAATGCAGTGATCCTGAAAACTAACTTTTTCCGGTGAGATGCTGTCGGATTTTTGAATGCCTCTAAGATATTATTCATATATATATATATATATATATATATATATATATATATATATATATATATATATATATATATATATATATATATAAAATTCATTAATGTCAGCCAGTTTTTATTCGCTGTGGTGAGTAACACTTGAAATTCTTAGATAAACTGAATGTTTTTTTCAAAGATGTTTGAAAACCTTAAACTGTAAATATGCAATTTAAAAGAAAAAAAAAAATACAAAGTGGAAAGATCTATAATTGAAAATCCAATACTTTATAAAAATGGAGTAAAGTTATATGATATCACATGCAAATCGGTATTCTGATATCAACATCTCATTATTCACGGATCCATTGTGATTACCATAATGGAGACAGGAAATGGTTTGATTAATAAGCAAAGTAGATTATCATGGGATGCTTTCGATCATAATATAACCGCAAAGCTTTACACATGAGCATACCCCAGGGTTGTGGTGGCCTATTGGAAACGTCTTTGCCTGGCAATCTGCCGGACTGGGGTTCGAGTCTAGCTCAATCTCGATACTTTCTTGTAGTGTCTGCAACCTCACCATCCTTGTGAGCTAATGATTATGGCTTTGGGAGGAGGCTAAAATTCTACTTGCTGAGATATCAGCAGCCATTGCCTGGCTCTACCTGGTCCTAGCTTGGGTTGAGAGGGGGCTGGGGCGCTGATCATATGTATATATGGTCAGTGTCTAGAGCATTGTTCTGCTAGCTAGGGCATAGTCATTGTTCCTTGCCTCGGCTATTCACGAGTCGCCTTTAATCCTTTAAAACTAATTGGTAAACGGTTTCATTTTTCACTGAGAATTTATGGCGATGATCTTTTTTTTTTTTTTTTTTTTTTCTTTTTTTTTTCGTCAGGATTCGAACCTTAATGGGAAAACAGTCGCCTGGCATTACACTAACCGCATGTTCGTGAATATTTTCTTTTGAAATCAATAAATTATGTATAAAGGTCTTATTCAGTACTACTCATGTAGTATATATATTTCTTTGTGTCCTTTTCCTAACTGGGCTATTTTTCTCTGTTGGGGCCCTTGGATTTTTAGTAATCTGCTTTTCCAACTAGGGTTGTAGCTTAGATAGTAATAATAATGATAATAATATGTTAGGTCAGGTTTCAAGACTTCTTCAAGTGAAATTGGTTACAAAACTTTTCATAATTTACAATTCAATTCATTCGTAGTTCTACGGTAGTATAAAACATATCGGCTGCTCCGGTTTATCGGATTTATCTTTTCTTTTTTTTTTAGTTATCATTACGTTTTTCATATATTTGAATAAGCAACTAGATTTGATTATCATTTTCAATGACTTCGTACACAAAATGCCTACCTGAAAATATGTTATAAATTTATGAACAATGTTCCAGGCTTCGTACACAAAATATTATGCTGTTTTAACAGGATGTAGCTACAGGTAATTACAATCCTTTCATTTTGAATGTAGCACCTTTCCTTAATTTTCATCAAACTTTCTTTTCGTTTTGTATTTCATATTGGGCAATACCACGGAATTTTTCTTTTTCTTAGGGCCTGTTATGGTCGCAAGTGCGGGTGATTCCATGCAGCTCTTGCTTGAGGGTACACTCGGGCACACTTTTCTATCTAATTTCTCTTCTCTTTGTTTTGTTAAAGTTTATATAGTTTATATAGGACATATTTATCTTAATGCTGTTACTCTTCTTAGCATATTTTAATTGCCGTTTTTTTCCTTTCCTCACTGGGCTTATAGCATCCTGCTTTTCCAACTAGGGTTGTACCTTAGCAAGTAATAATAATGATAATAATTTAAGGTTTCTGTTAGCAGCCACTTCCCATCTTTCCTTATAGAAACGCATCGCCGTTTCTTTTCCTAATGCCAAAAGGTTTAATTTTATTGTGGGAGGGACGCTCAACGGATCCCCTGTGGAAGGGCCCCTCACTGGATCCCCTGTGGAGGGGCGGCACGTAGGGGAGGCAAGAGAAGCAAGGGGGTCGTTTTTAGATCTTTTAGCAGCCGACGCCCTTGCCGTAAACACCCAGAAGCTCTATTAAGAGGGTCTCGGAACAGCCCCGTTTGTAGGTTCCAATCACCCCTTTCTTTTTCCCAAGAGGACCATAGAGGGAAAAATGGTAATTGGCCCAAGTAACCAGAACGCGTTATTAACAACCATGCTACTATTGCCTTTCTTAGCCTGAGTGAGTTGCCTTTAGTTCCTTCCTTACTTTTACTCAGAAACTATTTAGTGCTCGGCCCTGGTTCCACAAACTCTCCCAGCACTTATCACCTCCCCCCCACCCCCCACCTCCAACTAATATAAGACGCCACAGGAAAATTGAAATAAGCGACAACGAACATGAACAACATTTACATATTCTTCATCATCCAGCAGAGTTTTTATTATGCAGTTACATATGCAATTGTAAACCCCGCAATTAATTCTATTATGAAAATATGTTTGTTCCTGATTTTCTTGAACAGGAACATGGAAGTAACAAGTGTCGGAATTTATATAGCAACGAATTGCTTTGGTACAGTCGCCTTCATTAATTCCGGTACACCGACGTCTGCTTAGGTTCCTGTGAAGTCTACGGGAATTGTTGAAGCCAACTGTACATGTTGGAATCTTCAGACTAAGCTTCGTACCACGAATAGCTTCGGAAATCGCCCCTGACTCCATCATCTTGTTCAGTTACGGAATGTCGTCCTTCACTTGTCATTTGGGCGTAAAGATGAGATATGCAAGCAAGCTAAGTACAGCCATGATTCATCTAGTGATAAAACATACAGATCTTATTTCATTTTATCTTTTGGAGAGATGCTGGGATGGCGATATATATATATATATATATATATATATATATATATATATATATATATATATATATATATATATATATATATATTTATATGTGTGTGTGTGAGAGAGAGAGAGAGAGAGAGAGAGAGAGAGAGAGAGAGAGAGAGAGAGAGGCAGCAATGTATAACAATAAAACCTGTCAAGAAAGTCGTCCACCTTGCTGTTACTGAAAGCAATTTCGCCAGAAAACACAGCCAATAATTCAATGTAAAACTTGCTGCGCTGAATTAGATTTTGGGCTGCATAGCTCCTCCGGCCGGGCCAACCCCCAATATTAGATTGTTCACTTATTGTGGCGAATTCCCTTACCCACATTTCCGTTCTAACCCCCCCCCCCCTTCCCCTTTTCCAGACGCACAAACACACTCACACACACATAGACCAACCCAGTCCACATTACTTATTATATTTCCTCTATTAGTATAATTTTTGGAATGTATTGTTATCCACTGCTGCTTTCTCTGTCATATTTGTGGATAGGAAGAATTATCTTCTCCCGTATCTCTCTTTTCCTAGATAATCTTTTCTGAATAGGGGAAAGGATAGTATGTAATGACATATAAAAGAGACCATCCTTTGATAGGGATAGGGTCTTGACTGTTTCGTGAACATCATTATTTTCTATTCCTATTAATATTAATATTATTATTATTATTATTATTATTATTATTATTATTATTGATAATAATGCTTTATTATTATTATTATTATTATTATTATTATTATTGTTATCATCATTATTACTAGCGGGATGATATTTTCAACACTAATTATCTTGTTCCTAACCTATACATGTTTGAATAAAATGTGATAAGAATTGACTTGTATATTTATTTTAAAAAATGAGCAATACATGAAACAATTTACAAAATTTCTTTATATACAATATTTCTAGTGAAGGTAGTTCCTCTTCTCTGGCCATGAGTAGAATTATTCTGAACACAAATTTTCACTCTTACGCTGTTCATAGGCCTTGCTCTTGAGAAGGCTACATAAAGTTGTCCATGGTTAAAGCAAGGTTGTGGTAGGTAGATCCCAACCTTATCGAAAGTCTGTCCTTGAGCTTTATTAATGGTCATTGAATATGATAGGCGGACGGGAAATTGAGTAATGTCTAGGAAGATTTGAAGCAAAGGGTGATCAGAATTATGAGAAATCTTTTACAATAAGAACGGTTTAGTCGTTAAACGAAAAGGCCCAAGATTAATTTTATAATCTAGGTAATGGAAATTGATAGAACTCAATTTTTTGTCTAATGTGAATTTGTAAGAATATACCGTGAAATTATTTCCGTTTTCTTTAAAGCGTGACACACGAGTATACCCTGAAATTATTTCTGTTTTCTTTAAAGCGTGAGAGACAAAATAAATAACAATAATAATATATAGGTTATTATTATTCCTAGCTAAGCTACAACCCATAGTTGGAAAAGCAGGATGCTATAAGCTTAAGGGCTCCAACAGGAATAATTAGCTCAATGAGGAAAGGAAATAAGGAAATAAATAAACTACAAGAGAAGTAATGAACAATTAAAGTAAAACACTTTAGAATAGTAACAACGTTAAAATAGATTTCATATGGGCATAAGGTACCTCAATATCAACCTTCCATACCCCCCGATTTCAAATCCCTGTAAGGAACCGAGTCTACTTCCCTTCCTTATCTTTTGAATAAGGTTACTCCAATAGTCTCCAAATAGGGGAGAAGGATGGTCTACCCTTCTCCCTATCGGTCCCCATCAGGCACTCATCCAGGGAAAAACCTTGGAGGAAATACAATTGTTTGGATCAGGTACCATCTCTCGTCTTTCTATGCCACAAAACCGAAGCAGAAACAGATATGTATATATATATATATATATATATATATATATATATATATATATATATATATACACATATATATATATATATATATATATATATATATATATATACACACA
>NC_090752.1:72504130-72509130 GCF_036898095.1 Palaemon carinicauda | reverse complement strand
TTCCTTAATTTTCATAAAACTTTCTTTTCGTTTTGTATTTCATATTGGGCAATACCACGGAATTTTTCTTTTTCTCTTGGGCCTCTTATGGTCGCAAGTGCGGGTGATTCCATGCAGCTCTTGCTTGAGGGTACACTCGGGCACACTTTTCTATCTAATTTCTCTTCCTTTTGTTTTGTTAGTTTATATAGTTTATATAGGAGATATTTATTTGAATGTTGTTACTCTTCTTAGCATATTTTATTTGCCCTTTTTTCCTTTTCCTCACTGGGCTTATAGCATCCTGCTTTTCCAACTAGGGTTGTACCTTAGCAAGTAATAATATTGATAATAATTTAAGGTTTCTGTTAGCAGCCACTTCCCATCTTCCCTTATTGAAGCGCAACGCCGTTCCTTTTCCTAATGCCAAAGAGTTTAATTTTATTGTGGGAGGGACCCTCAACGGATCCCCTGTGGAAGGGCCCCTCACTGGATCCCCTGTGGAAGGGCGGCACGTAGGGGAGGCAAGTGAAGCAAGGAGGTCGTTTTTAGATCTTATAGCAGCCGACGCCTTTGCCGTAAATACCCAGAAGCTCTATTAAGAGGGTCTCGGAACAGCCCCTTTTGTAGGTCCCATTCACCCCTTTCTTCGTCCCAAGAGGACCATAGAGGGAAAAATGGTAATTGGCCCAAGTAACCAGAACGCGTTATTAACAACCATGCTACTATTGCCTTTCTTAGCCTGAGTGAGTTGCCTTTAGTTCCTTTTTTACTTTTACTCCGAGGCTAAACTCTCCCAGCAGTGATCACCCCCCCCCCCACAACCACCTCCAACCAATATTAGACGCCACAGGAAAATTAAAATAAGCGAGAACGAACATGAACAACATTTACATATTCTTCATCATCCAGCAGAGTTTTTATTATGCAGTTACATATGCAATTGTAAACCTCGCAATTAATTCTATAATTAAAATATGTTTGTTCCTGATGTTCTTGAACAGGAACATGGAAGTAACAAGTGTCGGAATTTATATAGCAATGAATTGCTTTGGTACAGTTGCCTTCATTAATTCCGGTACCCTGACGTCTCCTTAGGTTCCCGTGAAGTGCACTGGAATTAGTGAAGCCAACTGTACATGTTGGAATCTTCAGACTGAGCTTCGTACCACGAATTGCTCCGGAAATCACCCCTGACTCCATCATCTTGTTCGGATACGGAATGTCGTCCTCCACTTGCAATTTGGCCGTAAAGACGGGATATGCGAGAAAGCTACGTACAGCCATGATTCATCTGGTAATAAAACATACAGATCTTACCTCATTTTATCTTTTGGAGAGATGCTGGGATGGCGATATATATATATATATATATATATATATATATATATATATATATATATATATATATATATGTATACATATATATAGAGCTAGATAGATATAGATATATATATATATATATATATATATATATATATATATGTATATACATATATATATATATATATATATATATACATATATAATATATATATATATATATATATATATATATGAATACACACACACACACACACACACACATATATATATATATATATATATATATATATATATATATATATATACAGTATATATATGTACGTGTGTGTAAGTATCTATATATAAATGTATATATATTTATACGCATACGTGTATGTATGTATATACATTTACTTGTATATCAATGTGTTTGATATATATATATATATATATATATATATATATATATATCAATATATATATATATATATATATATATATATATATATATATATATATATATATATGTATATTGTGTGTGAGAGAGAGAGAGAGAGAGAGAGAGAGAGAGAGAGAGAGAGAGAGAGAGAGAGAGAGAGAGAGAGAGAGAGAGAGAGAGAGGCAGCAATGTATAACAATAAAAGCTGTCAAGAAAGTCGTCCACCTTGCTGTTACAGAAAGCAATTTCGCCAGAAAACACAGCCAATAATTCAATGTAAAACTTGCTGCGCTGAATTAGATTTTGGGCTGCATAGCTCCTCCGGCTGGGCCAACCCCCAATATTAGATTGTTCACTTATTGTGGCGAATTCCCCTACCCACCTTTCCATTCTAACCCCCCCCCCCTCCCTCCCAATTTCCACACACACACACACACCCACACACACACACACACACAGTCCCCTTTACTATGATCTTTCCTCTTCTAGTATAATTTTTGAAATGTTTTGTTTTCCTCTGCCTTTTTCTCTGTCATATTTGTGGATAGGAAGGAGTGTGTTCTCTCGTATGGCTCCTATCCTAGATAACCGTTTCTGAATAGGGGAAAGGATAGTTATGCAATGCCATATAAAGAGCCCATCCTTTGATAGGGATAGGGTCTTGAGTATTTCCTGAACATCAATATTTACGATCCATATTATTATTATTATTATTATTATTATTATTATTATTATTATTATTTATTTATTTATTTATTTAAAAAAATGAGCAATACATGAAACAATTTACAAAACTTCTTTATATACATTATTTCTAGTGAAGGTAGTTCCTCTTCTCTGGCCATGAGTAGAATTATTCTGAGGAAAAATGTTCACTCTTGAGAAGGTTACATAAAGTTGTCCATGAGTGAAGCAAGGTTGTGGAGAGAGAGAGAGAGAGAGAGAGAGAGAGAGAGAGAGAGAGAGAGAGAGAGAGAGAGAGAGAGAGAGAGAGAGATTATTACAGAGGGTTTGTAGGAAAGGGAGCAAATGGTCCCTAGTTAAAGTTCAAGGCGTTTGATTTAAGTGATCGACAATAAATCAGTTGGTGAATGTAATTGAGTTATGATTTATTCATTTTTGCATGTAGGTATTTCTCGTTCGATAGATTCAGCCGTAAAAAAAATCTTATCAAATTAGTCTATTCACGTATGGATAAATTATGCATATATAAGCATGCACACGTACACAAACATGCATGGCGTATCGCTATGGTCCGCAAAACTGTTCTAGTCAGGGCCACCTATACTAGGTTGGTCTGCGAGTGATCTGACGAAAATATCCGACTATCACAATTTGCACTGGCCAGCATGGTGATGAAAACTGGCCAAACCCCAGACATGAATAGACGTAGCTGAGGCTTTTGTCCTGCAGTGTACTAGAATTGACTGCATTTGTAGTCTCTTGGTGTTGTTGTAATGTGTGTATAATATATATATATATATATATATATATATATATATATATATATATATATATATATATATATATATACACACACATATGTATGTATATATATATACATACATATATATATATATATATATATATATATATATAAATGTATATATATATATATATATATATATATATATATATATATATATATATACACGCCTAACCATACGCCTTGGTTTATCCTTACAATTGGTGATATCAGAATCAGAAATCATTTATGCATTAAGAATGCCAACCTCATTCCCTACTCCATAGGTGTTCAAGGGGCTACTTTACATAAACGTCTGTGTTTTATTAATGGTCACCTTTTCAAGTACTGACAGGACCCAACATCACTTACTTTTGTCGATCTAATAAATGTTAGAGCGAACACGTTACCTTTAACAGCACTTTGATTGAACTTGATTGTATATTATAAAAATTGAATCTGATATTATTGGAATATTCTGTTCGGTATATATATAGGCAACTGATTCCCCCAGCTTTTGTCAAACTAATTGTGTGTGTATATATATATATATATATATATATATATTATATGTATATATATAAAATATATATATATATATATATCATGTATATATATATATATATATATATATTATGTATATATATATACATATATATATGTATATGTTTTATATATATATATATATATATAATATTGTGTGTGTGTATATATATATATATATATATATACATATATATATGTATATATATATATATATACACACACATATATATATATATATATAAACATATACATTTATATATATATATATATATATATATATATATATACATATCTGTGTCTGTGTAGTTACCTATTGATTTATTACACCCGGTTAACCTCCTATTTGATTGACCTGGGATTTCTGGAAAAAAAATTCAACCTTGAGGGCTTCCTTTACATAATAAATCATTAGATAATAGTATTTTTTTTGAATTTTTAGTTTCATAATAATGCTAATAATGTAAATTATCAGTATTCAGGAAAGTGTACTGCCAATTCACTGTGGACACTTCTATCCAGGCCATTCTAAAGTCTAATGTAGTCCATAGTATATCGATTATAAGTTTATTAAGGATGAAGAAATTTTGAGTAATCTATGTTATCCCAAATTGTATTTTCAAATTATTCAGTTATAGGAAAGGCAGACAATTCATAATATTCTCTCTGCACCTGTTTTATGAATGTGTTTTAAGTTTTATTCCAATTTTAAAGTGAAGATGAGTACCTGTTAAGGTACCCTGACACTTGCACGAATTTGTGGCACGCATTGTGACGACTCGAGTCATGAACTGGCGTGAACTTGTTGTGAACTGGAGTGAACTCGTCGTGAACCTGTCGTGACATCGTGGCATGTCGTGACGAGAATTTTGAAATGTTCAAAATTTTGGTCACGCGGCGTGAACTATGTGCGAACTGTTCGTGAACTCGTCGGGACGATGCGGGAAGTGCGCAAACTATGCTAAAACTATGCATGAACTCGTCGTGAACTCGTCGTGCCAGTTCGTGTCAATGTGGACAGGTGAGCTATGATTCAGAGGTAATGTTTTTTTCTTTTTTATTTTCCAGTTCGTGCCACAAAATGTTACGACTTGCCACGACAAATTCGTGGCAAAAAGTCGTGCAAGTGTCAGCCTGGCATTAGTTTAACTATAAGTACCCCTGACCTTAAAAAATTCTTTTTAACATTCTCAAAACTTTCCTCGAGTTTCCAAATTGTCGTCCAACAATTAATGCAAGTCGAGTAAGAGATGTCTTGAGACTTCTACA
>NC_090752.1:72476630-72496630 GCF_036898095.1 Palaemon carinicauda | reverse complement strand
TTGAAAGATCTGATTTCATGTTAATACTTTTCTCAAAATATTTTTTTTTATTGTTCATTACTTGTCTTGTAGTCTATTCATTTCCTTGTCTCCTTTCCTTCCTGGGCTATTTTTCTTTGTTGGAGCCTGTGTGGTTATAGCCTCTGGCTTTCCCAACAAAGCTTGCACCTTACCTTGTAATAATAATAATTCATTGATATACGTCGGTAATTTGAGCAGTCGGCTTTTTCCCTATGTATACAGGGCATATTAAGTCTTTTCCGGAGTCATCCGGAATCTCTGCCGTGTTCCAGAGGACCTGGAAAAGCTCAAGAAACCCAGACAATCGTGTTTCTCCCGTGTTCTCAAATATAGCTTTGCAGGTATTCCATCCTCGTCATGTGCCTTACCATTTTTTTTTAATTTTCTTTAGGGTATTTCTTAGTTTGATAAATGTTAGCTCAGGTTCATCCCTTTCTTCTACTTGGTAGTTGATCTCAAATTTACCAATATCATCATAAATATGGTTTAAAAGACTTACAAAATGGGATTTCTAATCTGTTCCGTATGTCTGAGCCTTCTCTAATAAATCTTTTCTGTTTGACCTTTTACTATATAGGAATAAGCCAAGAGGATTTTCTGTATGGTATTAAGGTTTTATGTACTATCAAAGTCCTTTTCGTTCCCATGAGTGTCGTTTTGATACTCATTTTATCTCATCAACATCTCGAGCAGCTTTATTGTTTGTTAGTTCATTTTCTACTTAGTGTGTATGGAACCTTCTCATTTTCTCTGCAAATGCTGTCTTTAGGTCTTCTGTCCACCATGCTGTCTATTTTCTTTTCTTGCCATATGACGTCTTTTTATCCACTGTTTGACAAATTTCTGTTATTTTATCTGAGAAATTAGTTCAGTCTTCATTTCTGTGGCCAGTGACCTAATGGGAATTCCCTTCTTGCAACATCAATGGTGTTTCAATAATTCTCAAGGCAGTCCTCTCGTTTCCAATTTTCCAACATAAATCTTGGTGCTGCTTGGTGCTTTCTCACTTTTGGTTTTCTTATCATTCATTTTGCAAGCACTAACCTATGATCTGTGTCGCATGATACAGATGGTACGCTGTTCATGTTTTTAAAAAGTTTTTTTTTCTATTATTGGTTAAAAAAGAATCAATCATTGGTGTGTCACTAGTTATTCAAAGCTGATTTCCACCTACATCATGTCCACTTATGACTTTTCCTATATTTACCCTTTCCAACGAAGTTGGAAGGAGGTTATGTTTTACCCCCTGCTTGTGTGTGTGTGTTTGTTTTTGTGCGTGTGTTTGTTTGTGAACTGCTTCCTGGCCACAATTTTAATCGTAGAGTAATGAAACTTGCAGGGATTAATTGTTATGTAAAAAGCTGGATATTATTTAATTTTGGAAGGTCAACGTTAAAGGTCAAGGTCACGGTCACGGTCTAGCAATTCACGTAATCACCCATAAGTTTGGACCTCGTTGGCACAAAGACTTCAAACTTAGTTCATATTTGAGTTAATGAAAATCCGCGCCAATTAATACATGTTAAGGTCAAAGGTCAAGGTCGAGCAAAAGGTCAAGAAATAAGCTGCTGTGGCTGAGGTCTGCACTCTGCTGAGTGTCCCATAAAATATAGAATTCATTCATGACAGAGAAATAAATTTTCTCGCCCTCACTGCTTCAGTCACCAATACTAAATGCGTCTATTATTTTTCTACACCTATTCTATGAAGTCCCACATATCCATTCATATCTCCAAGAATGATAATATTTACTCTGTATGGGATAGAATTCATTACTTCTTGTAGGCTTTCATAAAACTCTTCTTTTTCCTCTATAGGCCGCCTTTTTTGAGGAGTAAATACCTGTATAAAACTTGTGTCCCCATTCCAAGTAAAAAAAATAAGAATTCTTTAATTTTCTTATCCTGACGGCAAGATCTTCTGTCATGATGACACCCACGCCATACTTTGCTTCTCTTCCTCCAATAATAATACATCGAAACTTATCGTGCAGTGTCCTTGTTCCTTCACTGGCCATCCAAGACCAAATTCCTCTCCTTCGTCAGCATCACCACCACCTCCTCCTTGCTTTTCAGTGTACTGAGATTGATTGTACCGTGGGTGTCCTAAAGGTAAAGGTGTCCGGTTTCAGTTACATTTTTTTTTAGAATAGAAACTAACCAGAACATCAGCTGGGCAACCCCCCACTGTGGTGCCCAATCACAGCAGTATCCTCCCCAGTAAACAGCTTAAACTCACGGTCCCTAGCTGGTATCGATCTGCTGCCTTGCGAATGCTAGGCGAACGCATTACTACTGTACTAGCCCGGAGTGCATGTCCATTTCCGTTCCTGGTCAGGACGCTCCCCATCATCCTTTGGTCCAGTAATCTATCCGCCAGCAAAACGTGCTGTTTCTGAGCAAGTGCTTTCAAGTCACTGACTAGCTAAGCCTATCGCTACCGCACCTTCCACAATTTATCCGGGCTATTAAAACAACAGAATCCTGAAACTTAAAATTTTGTGGCATTGGTGTAATGGAGATGCTTCTTGTTGTTCTATTATATATATATATATATATATATATATATATATATATATATATATATGTGTGTGTGTGTGTGTGTGTATATGTGTATATATATATATATATATATATATATATATATATATATATATATATATATATACACACACACACACATATATATATATATATATATATATATATATATATATATTCATATTCTTTGGTCTAATTAAATATATATGTATATGAATATTTATAGACATATATGTGTGTATAGATATACACGCACACACACAAACACACACACACATATACATATATATATATGTATATATATATATATGTGTGTGTGTATAGATATATACATACATACATGCATATATATATATATATATATATATATATATATATATATATATATATATATATATATATATATATATATATATATAGTGTTAGTGTGTACACATTTGAAATTATTTTGAAAAGGCAAGGAATATTCCAATCCATTAAGCCAACCCTTCCTCAAACTTTTCCTTCTTCGCCAATTAAATAGAAAGGCTTTAACAGCAGTGACCAAAAAATAAAAATAAAAAGATAAACTCGAATAAACACGTAGTCTCCAAAACCTCGTCGCTTCGGGAGGATGGTGGCGCTGTCTTTCTCGTAATTCCAGAAATATGGATAAAAACATTTTCCAATTCCCCCAAAAACTCAGGCTGTCACTCACATGAAAATTCGGTTTTGACGTGATGCTTCAGAAGCCGTCACATTACGGCCGTTTCAACAATGTGACAGACAGATCTTTTGACAGTGAGAGTGTGCTGTATGGGGTGGCGTTATGTAAATACTGTTGGAGTGTTTCTGATTGTACGAGGTATACTTTCTATTTATAAAAATAATTATACCAACATTGCAAGCCTTGAGATGTTACTATAAAACTATTTCATATATGCATTTATATTAGTGCAACTAAATAGAGAAGTCATGAAGTTTTATCACTTAATTTTAATACTGTATAGCATTTCATCATATTACCGAAAGGAGCACAGATGTTCTGTTTGATAAGTTTGCAATAAATCAGCACACATCTGTATACAGATAACTACTATAAGTTAGACAGAGACAAATGTAAATGACGAGGCCTAAATGGAGGCCTATTGGTAATTCCTGACCTGCCACCAGAAAGTGTCTATTTGGGAGAATTATTTTGCTACCTGGAAACATCCGATCACTTAATTTATCCCTAAGAGCCGACGGAAGGGCTACGTAAATTTCCTCTCGTAGAGCAGGTGGCGTGAAGGATAATAAAAATAAAAATGAGGGAGATAAAATAGTCAGGCGTAAGTCTTGTAGGAAGAAGCCTCAGACACGCCACCTACAGGTAGAAGATATAAGATTATACACCACTACAGAAGCAGATAAGGAATTTCAGAGCTCGGTAGTTTAAGAATTTATCTAAATTACTTTTATCATTTAAAATTGCCGTTTTGTAGATATAAATAATCTAGTAAACAACACCGTCAAGAATTACATAATATTTAGATAGGTATGCGCACACAGATTCAACCCTCCCAACACCCTCCCCAAGTAGTCATACGTCTAGCCATGACTCTCAGCTTGACCGGATATATATATATATATATATATATATATATATATATATATATGTGTGTGTGTGTGTGTGTGTGTGTGTGTGTATATCTATCTATCTATCTATCTATCTATCTATAGATAGATCGATATGTATATATATATATATATATGTATATATATACATACATATCTATCTATCTATCTATCTATAGATAGATAGATAGATAGATAGATATAGATATATATATATATATGGATATATATATATATATATATATATGGAGACATATATATACATATATATATAGATAGATAGATATATATAGATATATATATATACATATATAAATATAGATATATATATATACATATATATAGATATATATATATACATATATATATATATATACACATATATATATATATACATATATATATATATATATATATATATATATATATATATATATATATATATATTGGTGTGCTACTGTCTTAAGCACACATTTGAGTATGAGTTGTTTTCAGATGTATTTAAATGGATTAACTGAATACATCTTAATAGTTTTTAAGTTTTATTCTATAAAACAACAGAGTTAAACATCTCCATCACTGGAGGAAGCTGTATTGGTCCAGATGACCAATTCTGGTGAAGTTTAGATATGAACTGAATAAACTATCGATATCACAGATATCGTATGCTTGCTTTAACTTAGCCACGTGACGGAATCGGAAGACACCTGCATCCGGTGACGTCACAAACTTTCACACGAGGAGACAATGTGTTGACGTTAAGAAAGAATGTCAATTTGCCCAGGCTTGCATTATACATCCTGTTTATAATTTGAATGACTACAGCAAATCCCAGGGTTAGCTCTTCCAACCAACATGACATATTACGTCATTTGTTTTAAACATGTAATATTACTATTCTAATCATTACATAAGCTCGGCCAGCTATCTCAATTTTTTTACAAAAATTTAATAACAAGCCGAAACATGGTTATTAGGTGTGACTGGACATACGTATTATTCTTTGTTTAACTTTAGCCATAACCAACTGAGGACGAATGTCCAAATAGGCACATTAAAAAATAATAACAATAATGCATACAAAAAAGATATTACCAAAGCAAAAAGAAAAATGCATGATAAAACCAAGATCACATATATGGTACATTGCTAGCAAATGATTACATGGTACCAAAAAACAAAATAAATTCTGACTTACATATGATTCGGTAACTTGATAAAGAATAATTGTTACCTTTGTCAGAAACAAGATACTCAATTTTTAGTGCACAAACACGAATTCCTGGTACGTACACGTACCACGGTTTCGTACATATATATATATATATATATATATATATATATATATATATATATATATATATATATATATATATATATATATATATATATATATATATATATATATATATATATTTATATATAGGGCTGATATATTTTATTAGATGCCCATAGATTCTGTTATATATTTTATTATATTTTCCGGCTTATATATTTTTATTAGATGCCGAGAGAAAAAATGATTTATATCCTTTTTTATTTTATTTATTTTTTAAATGTTGTTTTAAATGTATTTTTAACAATGCAAATGTAGAGAATTTCTTTAATTACATATTACTAGCGTACTAATCAGCTTTTCATACAAACATCCTCCCGACAAATTACTCCCTTAGCGAATGAGGTGGCCACTCATACAGCTTTGAACTGGATTAAATAGGGGGTATTGTCAGGGCTATGCAACTCATTCCTTTGTAGCTGCTTGCTGTGCCGTAACCTACGCCAAACAAGGATGTTCACGGCGATAAATATCATCACCGTGAAACACAAACTAGCCAGTATTATGGGGTGAAGAATTTCTTCATAAGTCGGTGACAGGTGGTCCTTTTCGGTAAGTTTCATCAACCGCTTTGCCACACGGCCGTTGTATGGGAGAGGAAGAGGTCCACGTGAAGTTCGCGAAGTAGGCTCGTTCTCTGATGATTGTCCGTAGGCCAGTCACCATGGAATTCGGGGAAGTCCCGATACAACCATCTGCTGCGACGAAGATGTGGGTGAAGGATGTGGATCCGTCAGGGCATGATACATTGAAGCCGTCCTTGTCGTATCGTATCCACGAGCCATTATTTAGTCTGCAATTGAATTCTTTATTGTCAAAGGGATAAAGCTTATCCAGACAATTTTCACTTGTATGGGAGAGAGCACCGTCTAGCACTATACCTAACTCGCATGAATCCATTAAGTTTTTACGGAATTCAAATGAGTCAGCTGTACATATTTTTCTATCCATTGCGTCTGAACAGTGAGTTAATTGATTTAAGTCTTTAATGACCGTATATGTTTCCTTGTCTGGGGAAATCAATACGTGTCCTGTCAAACTGGATATTACTGGATTTGAGTGATTCGTCATGAAAGTCGGAAATGGTGATATCCTGTAAGATTGCCAGGCATCAGAAGAATCAAAGGGAATTGTAATCCTAATCTTGTTATTATCTATGTTTACTGTAATTAGGCTGTAATAAAATTCTAACCTATGTTCGTCTAACAAAGGAACATAGCCTAGTTTATCCCTTCCGTTCTCCAGAACTAATTTTAAGTAACGTATAGGCAACAAATGGGGCGACAATACACCTTTAGTTGCTAACGTGATAGCTTCTACATAATCCTTGGATTTCTCAATGAAATGTGCAATTCTGTTATGTATGTGATCTATCTTTGAATCATAATACGTTAATGTTGCCAACAAATCCTGTACTTCCTTAATTTGAACGATATTATCTGAATGTTCATTTAACAAATCCATAATTTTATTGATTGAAGCTAACTGATCCCTTAGTTCTGACATAATCAATTCATCTTTATGAGTCAAGAACTCAATTTTCTTATTTTGATTACTAATTTTAAGACGATTGGAAATTCCTAAACCTAAACTTGCAACAGACCCAAAGATGCTTAATGCAGCATAAATGAACGGATTCCGTCTTTCTTTATGTTCGTGTCCTACAGTCCACATCAAAAGGTCATAAGCCAAAGATCCTGTCTCGCCAGTCTTATTTTTCAAGTCATCAGATAGCATCTCTGCAACTTTTAATGTTGATCCAAGCAAACTCTTAGTAGTCAAATGAAAATGTCTTCTATGCAACTCATCCAATGATGCAGAAAACCTTGAAATGGCGGTTCTTAAGCTAGTGACATCATTCTCTTGAAGAAAAATTGCTTGCATATGCACTTCAACAATTACGTTGGTTGATGTAATAAAAATGTCTTCTTGTCTTTCAACTATATTGCCATATTTAAAATATATATTTTTAGTCTTAGAACTCATCCCATACGAAAAAAATGTCTGAGCGAACAATATCACTCCCAACAACAAAAAATTCATCTTGGAAACCTGTAACGAGAAAAAATATATGTAATTACTCCTGTATTAAAAAGAAAACTTTTAATCACATAAAATAAAATTTTCCCTCACTTCTTTTCCTCTCTTTTCTTTTTAATTTCTTATGTGAGACAATGGTACTATTCTCTCATCCGTGGGTTGGGCTACGTTTTGAATTCTAAACCTATTGGCCGTTAATGTTTCCAAAATGTTAAATGGGCCTTCAAACTTAGGTGTTAGTTTATAGTTGAGCCCTTTTCTGACATTGATTTGAATATAGATGTTATCACCCACGGTATATGTTTTAGTTGGTTTCGCTATTTTATCATGATTCCTTTTCATTATGATTTGTAATTCTTCTAAATTCTTTCGAAGGATATCATATCGACTTATACTTGCATTTATACATTCTTTTAAAGGATTTGATAGATTAGTTGTAGGCGTTAATACATGGAAAGGTGTTCTAACTGGGGTACCATACAATGCTTCATGCGGTGACATTTTAATTGATATATGATATGAATGATTCAGAGTACTCAGTGCCGCCGGTATTGCAATATCCCAGTTGGGGTCTGATCCCCCTAGTGTTACCCTCAATATATTTAATATCTTCCTATTTGCTCTTTCCACTAGCCCATTCGACTCTGGGTGATATATCATGGTATTAATCTTCTTTATGTTGAGGAATTCACACAATGAGGTAAGAAAGTGATTATTAAATTCACCACCCGAGTCTGAGATTATCATGTGTGGAATTCCATGTTTACAAATGTAACACTCGTAAAACTTCCTAGCGCATTCAATCGCAGTTTTAGTTTTAAGCGCTATTAGTTCTGTATATCGAGTTAAAGCATCTATAATTACTAAGAGGTGCTTATTTCCTCTGTCTGACTCGTAAAATCCTGTTAACAAATCTAAATGTATTCTTTCAAAGGGTTGATTGGGAACAGGATAAGCTCCTAGGCTGACAGGTGTTTTCGTATGCCCTTTGTTTTCCTGACATGTGCGACAATTAGCTATGTGTCTTTTTATATCTGTAAGCATTGCCAATAAAACAATGATTTGGCTTTCTGTGACATTAATGAGAACCCAGGGTGTCCATGTAATGGATTTGAATGCAACCAATTCAGGACAGTGGAAATAAGTGAGATTGGTACTACTACCTGGTCGTTAGTTACATGTGGTGTATTGCGGGTTTTCCTTGTCACAGTCCTACACAGAATATTATCTTTGATTATATAATTCTGCTGCTTATACTTTATATATTCTTTTTCTTTATGATTGCCTTTCAAAGCATTTATAATTGTTTCTATTTTCTGATCTTTTCTTTGCTCAGTCTGTAACAATTCAGCACTCCAGCCTAAATCTTCTTGTTCAGATATTGTTTTTACAATAGGCATGGATGTTGATATATCTATTAATTCAGCTAAAGGCTCCGTACAAGATGACACTGGGTTGCGTGATAATGCATCCGCAATGATATTTGCTTTCCCAGGTAAATACCCGATTCTTGCGCCAAAATCTTGAATGATTAAATGCCACCGAGTTCGTTTAGGGCTGTGATTGAAGCCTTTAAAGAACTCTGTTAGTGGTTTATGGTCAGTAAGAACCTTAACGGGATAACCGTAAATTATGAACTTAAAATGCACTAGCGAATTAACAATAGCTAGTCCTTCCTTGTCTATTACTGCATACTTACTTTCGGAAGTTCTCAATTTTCGAGAATAGAAAGCTATCGGGAAAAACTGTTTATCATATTGCTGAAGCAATACCCCTCCTACTCCTAAGTCTGAGGCGTCTGTTGCAATGAAGAATTCCTTACCGAAGTCAGGAAATTTTAAGATAGGAGAACTACACAGTTCATCTTTCAAAGTATTAAACGCCTGTTGATGTTGCTCAGACCATATGAAATCTACGCCCTTCTTCGTAAGATCAGTTAAAGGAGCGGCTATTATTGAATAGTTGCGTATAAAACGCCTGTAATATCCACTACAACCCAGAAATTGTTGTATTCCCTTGACATTAGTAGGTATGGGAAAATTACGTATAGCCGACACCTTATCATGGACTACTTTAAGACCTTGGCTTGACACCATGAAACCCAAATATATTAATTCTGTTTTGAAAAACTCACACTTACTAATCTTTACCCTTAAGTTATGTTGTCTTAATCTCTGTAGTACTAGTTCTAACTTACGTAGATGTTCTTCTAAGGTGTTGGAAAAGATTACAAGATCATCCATATAGGCATGCAATATATCCCCTAACAAGTCTCCAAACACTATGTTAATCATTCTTGTAAATGTTATAGGAGCACAACGTAAACCAAAAGGCATCCGCAAAAATTCATTATGTCCCCTGGCTGTGCTGAAGGCTGTGTATGGGATACTATCTTCTTCTAATGATATCTGGTGAAAGCCTTTAAGTAAGTCCAAACTGGTAAAATATTTATTCTGACCTAACAAAGACAAAATATCGTCAGTACATGGCACTGGGAATCGATCAGGGATCGTTTCCTCGTTTAGACGACGAAAGTCGACGCAGATACGCCATGTTCGATCATTTTTCGGTACAACTATTAAAGGAAAATTATAAGGGCTATTTGATTTTCTAATGACTCCTTCCTCTAACATTTTACCTACTTCATCATTTATTTCATTCTGGAATTTCATAGGGAGTCTGTACGAGGGTACATATATAATTTTCTGCTTGTCTTTTAACCTTATTTGATGCTCGATCACATCTGTTTTTCCTAAGGATCCATCCGTAGTGGAAAAGACATCTGTATATTTAGTTAAAAGTTCAAAAATTTTCTGCTGAATTTCTTCGTCTTGAATGTCCTTACTGATTTTATTTTTAATAGATCGCAAAAGGGATTCATCCGCAACTGATTGAGAGTGATTGATTTCAGCAACGGTAAGAATACGATGTTTATAAACTTCTACATCCAAGATATGTTGATTTTTGTGAATTACTAAAGTGTTATTTAAATGATTACAGACTTCGATATTACATTGCTGATGTGAGCCTACTGTATAAATAGCTTGTGTGACAGACAATCCGTTGGTTTTCAAAGTATCGGAAAGGATTAATATTTCAGATCCCGGTAGTGTTTTCTTTATTTGCACTATTAAATTCGAAGGTATGTTTGGTTCGATATATTGCGTGCAAGATGATATTACGGGTGAACGAGAATTCTGCTGGGTCGCGTATATTATTTCTTTATTAGTGAGACAAGTTATTGGTTCTTCAACGTACGTTACGGTTACATTTGTCGTCTCCTTTTTATCCAAAACTGACTTTAAAGTATTAGAAGACTTATAGAATTTCCCTTTGATATACACGCCGTGCTTGGCAGGAGCTAAGATAATGTTTTGATTTCCCATAGATGGGTATCCTATAATTACAGCTGGATACATATTAATGTTTTTCACAACAACAAATGTATCGGCAAACGTGCGATTACCGACTCTGAACTGAATATGAGTTATGCCTATGACGTTTAATTCACTATTTCCTATACCTGAAAGTCTAATTCCTGATTTTTCAATCGGAAAGTTCGAAAACAACAAATGATGTGTCTTCAAATCCATAATATTACGTGGACTACCAGAGTCAAAAAATAACGTAAAGGATTTGTGTTCTAAATTTACAGCATATAAGGTTGGCCGTAACTCATTTTGGCTTATTATTGTATGAATTCGTTGCAAATCTACGGGAGCATGCACTGTTTTACTTAATTCGGCCGTGTGTTTCATAGGAAAATCTATTGTCTCACAATTATCTGATAAAACATTAAATTGATTATTCAATACTATTGATGTTGACATGAATGACCTTGACCCAACATCACTCTCTTCCCCTCTAGAGTTAACTATGTGGTATTTGCTTTGCTCTGCACATTCTGAAAATTAGGCTGACTTTGCGAGGTCTGGTTTGACGGCCCAGGCTCAGCGATATTTGAAGAAGTGTTTGTTTGTTTCGGACTCTGAACTGCATTGACATTTTGTTGTTTCTTCTTATTGTTAAAATGAGGATTTTTCTTTTTATTTCCATATGGAACTGACTGTGGAATTGACTGTGTATTTCTAGGATATTGTTGTGTCTTACGCGCGTAACATTGACTATAAGAATGTGATGCTGTGTTGTGAACTGAGCAAAATTTCGTTCTACAGTCTGCGCTTATGTGACCTTGACGTTTGCAGTTGTAACACGTCACTCCCGCTACTGGACTGTTAATTACGTTCACTGTTTGTGGTTTTGTTTCATTCTTAGCAAAAACTTGAGTTAACACGGGATCGAGATCTGGACACTTGGACATGTGTTTCTTTATCTGTTTATAGACATCCAATTCCGTACTTGCAGGCATTAACTTCTTATCAAAGCACCGCACTAAAGCTTCAGGCAACATAAGTGTCATGCAAGTTAAATACATTAATCGTAAAAAATCTTTCACGGAGATGTTATCGTTAGCAACCCAAGTGGAATTACCTAAAATGTCCTGATATTCGTTAAGCCTATCAGCTATGAGAGCTGCTCTCTCAACAACATTAAGGCGATTCATAGTGGCTTGATTAAGTGTATTTCGTAACGTTAACACTACATCCAAAGCTTCCTCACCCCCATAAATCGCGCGTAACCTAACTTTGAAATCATCCCAAGTAACTGCTTCCTGAAATGAAACACCTCTTAAATACGCACTCGCATCCCCTTTAGAAAAATCTATAAAACTTTTAGCTTCTTGTAATTGTACAAAAGGATCTACGATTTGTTTGGCATTTAAATGGGCATCAACGGATGAAATCCATGACTCCACATTTTGTGGCAAGAACCCGTTGACACGACCTTGAAAAGGAAGGATTGCTGACCTGGCATTTACAAGCGTCACAATTGGAGGAGGATTAGCCTGGCCTACACCACTAGGTCCAGGGGTAGGGCTGACAGGAGGAGCCATGACTGCTGTATTTTTTTTTTCTATCTCTTTGACCCCTTTCAATCCTATCAAAATATCTATATGAGTACAGACGCCCACTGCGTAAACGCATATGTATAATAAAATTCCCCCAACAATGTTACTAATCCCAAAACATTTCCCCCCAAGAGTTTCTGAAAGAAAAAGGAATTAGCACAAAGAAAGAAAAATTCTAAATGAGAATTCGGAGTTTCTTATAACAAAGTTTAGGAATTCACTCACCCCAGTAACAATTGACTAACGACTTGTGATAACTACACTTCACTGCCCAAACTGAAATGAATACAAAAACGTCTGTACTTACCTTATATATGAAGTCGACACGTCCTCTCTCTCTCTCTCTCTCTCTCTCTCTCTTGATGTTTTGTTAGCGATGTCTCGTTCTAGTTTCTTGTTGAATGTAGTTCTTCCTGGATATGTCTTGCAATTGTTGAACGCCAGTCCTTGGGTTTCCTAGGATGTTGATTGAAGATTCAAGTTGTATACTAACATATGTTGATGTTAGCTTTTCCGTTGGACTTAATCAAAATTGTAGATTCTTGTAGATAATGTTGAGTTCTTGAAGATCTTTATCAGGTTTTACAGCTTTTATTTTGAAGTCTTGAAGATATTTCTCTGGTTTTACAGCTATTTATTTTGAAGTCTTGAAGATATTTCTCTAATTCTTAGAGTTTAACCGCTGTCTTTGAGTTTGATCGCTGCCACCATTTATTGGTGTGCTACTGTCTTAAGCACACATTTGAGTATGAGTTGTTTTCAGATGTATTTAAATGGATTAACTGAATACATCTTAATAGTTTTTAAGTTTTATTCTATAAAACAAGAGAGTTAAACATCTCCATCACTGGAGGAAGCTGTATTGGTCCAGATGACCAATTCTGGTGAAGTTTAGATATGAACTGAATAAACTATCGATATCACAGATATCGTATGCTTGCTTTAACTTAGCCACGTGACGGAATCGGAAGACACCTGCATCCGGTGACGTCACAAACTTTCACACGAGGAGACAATGTGTTGACGTTAAGAAAGAATGTCAATTTGCCGAGGCTTGCATTATACATCCTGTTTATAATTTGAATGACTACAGCAAATCCCAGGGTTAGCTCTTCCAACCAACATGACATATTACGTCATTTGTTTTAAACATGTAATATTACTATTCTAATCATTACATATATATATATATATATATATATATATATATATATATATATATATATATATATATATATATATATATATGCATATATAGCGCCGGAGACTTGCTCGTTATTATATAGGGGAGATGCAAGGTTAGTGATTTACAGGTCAAACAAGGGGTAAATTGCATCAATGAATTTACCTTTTACCTCCGAATAAAGGTAAACGATACCTTGAGATGTTAAATGAATTTTTAAACCCACCGAAACGAGCATAGATTGTATATCTTTTTCCATCACAAGTAGGCTGATATAATATTCGTATTTATAATATTTTTGTAGATGTTATAGATATGAAGAAAATATTTGCTATATCGTAACAACAGAGAGAGAGAGAGAGAGAGAGAGAGAGAGAGAGAGAGAGAGAGAGAGAGAGAGAGAATGGTATTAGATGGGATGACAGAAAAACTCGGAATCACTTCTGAAACATTGAGGTCAGGGCTTTCTCACGTAAAATTTAATCTTTCTCCTAACCATTTTATAAACTCGATGGATGATCTCTCTCTCTCTCTCTCTCTCTCTCTCTCTCTCTCTCTCTCTCTCTCTCTCTCTCTCTGCTGTTTATCTCAGTATTGTTGAAGTCTCTATGACCTGCGAACAAACGCGGTGATGTCATTGTGTATCTCTGAAGAATTCCATCATAGATTAGACAAACCGAGGTTCTCTGTTGGCCTGAGTGATGAATTTCATACCTGGTGCACAGGTGAGTGTGTTAGGTCGCAGTAAGATCGAAGAGAATATAGATCAAGAAACATCGTTTTATAAAGAAAAAAAAAGAGGCTGTGAATTGTAGTTCCCGTTTGAAATATAAATTTATTTTTATATATATATATATATATATATATATATATATAATATAGATATATATATATAAATATATATACAGTACATATATATACATATATATAAATATATATACAGTACATATATATACATATATATATAAATATATAGATATATATATATATATATATATATATACATATATATATATATACACATATATATATGTCTATATATTTGTATGTGCAAAGATCTATTGTGATGAATGGAACAAGATTTAAATAGAACCTGTTTCTTCTTCTTTTGTTAAGACATACTCAAAAGGACTATAAGCTAAATCGAACGGGGGCGTTACCCTTTGTTTCCATTTATCCTGTACTTCATTACATCTTATGGCGTGTTCATATACACACACACACACACACACACACACACATATATATATATATATATATATATACCTATATATATATATATATATATATATATATATATATATATATATACCTATATATATATATATATATATATATATATATATATATATATATATATATATATATACGAGCATATCCCTTTCTGAGTGAGGATGTAGGTGTATAGCCATAATCAACAAAGCTGTACTAGCCAAGGCCACCCATACTAGGTTGGTTTGATGTGAGAGATCTGGCTTAAATTTCATTCCATCACCAATTCTCAGCGCGGTGATGAAAACTGGCCAAACCCTCAGACATGACTAAGGATATGTCTGAGGGATTTTTTTTTTTTTTTTTTTTGTACTGCAGTGGACTAGGAATGATTATAATTTTTTTTGCTATATATATATATATATATATATATATATATATATGTTTGTGTATATATATATATATATATATATATATATATATATGGGTGTGTGTCCGTGTGTGTGTGTCATACTTCATCTGATTAGTACAGATCACCCCGACAATCATCGAGTATCCCAAAATTGAATTTTGACCTTGGTTTGCCAGGGTCGTTTGCGTCTCTTCCAATGGAAAATGTCTCCTAATCTATTTTTAGTGGTTGTTTTATGCCTCGCGAATGGACCTCGTCAGACTGCGGGTCATAACCCAGTCAAATTGAAGAAGTGAGAAGTAGGGTTTCCAATCCCACGCGAGTCATATGACATTTTAATGCACTGCAGGTGATGCGGTCTTGGGGGCAAAAATAAAAAAAGGAAATGCTTGTAAACGGATGTTAAGGACGATAATCCCGGAGTAGGTAATGGGAAATAGGTCATTTCTTGTGGGGAAACCTTTGCTTTGATACAGTTTGTTTTTATGTGCAACGATTCTTCTGTAGGTATTACATTTTCGTATCAGGTCTCATGCAGAAGGGTGGCTCCAGGGCTAACAGCGCCTGTTGCATTCATCTGTTATACATTCATAGACATACATGAATATATACACATATATGTATGTGTATATAAGTGTTTGTGTGGGGAGGGGGAGTTTGTATTTGAATGTTCGTTGACTCTTGCTATCAAATAGTAGAAAGAAAAATATAGCCGAATTCAGTAGTTGGAATAAAAGTTGAAAGCACTGGACTCCTGGTGTATATACAGTACATTTTATGCACACACACACACACACACACACACACACACATATATATATATATATATATATATATATATATATATATATATATATATAAATATATATATATATATATATATATATATATATATGTATATATATACATATATATATATATGTGTGTGTGTGTGTGTGTATGTATATATTCTCAAGAAGCTCGTCTAGTGTAGAGTAAATACAGTAGTTTATTAATGATTGTATTTATATTTTATTTGTGCATTGAAGAGGTGAGCTCCCCTCGTGTAGAATCAAGTATATTATGTAAATTACGTAAGCCTTTTGTTGTTAATTTCATTGTATTCTTCATTCAAATCTGTACATGTAGATTTACGTTATTTTTAAGAATTAACTTTTTATTCACGTATGTTTGTTATGAAGTTTTACGTAATCTATTTGAGTTTGTTGTGGAATTCTTGTGAGATTTGAACAACGGCTTTTGTAATGTTCATTTGTATTTTTATGACGTATTGCATCATGTTTGAGAGAGAATGCGCAGTAATATGCGCTTTGGAATGTTCATTTCAATGTGCTTTAGAAATTTTGTGAAGGACTTAGTGATAGGATGTTATTCTTTTATTTCGGGGACAAAGGGTGGCCAGAGCTAGCTGACTAAAAGAGCCGTCTGGCGTGGCGTGAGTAGCGTTTGGAAGAGCGATGCTTGGTAACTCTGACACTTTTTGCCCGGCCCCCACGCTTCCCAGTTCGTTGGGAAGTTTCTGGAAGCAGTTAGATTTCATATAAAAAAGCAACACCAGGTTTACATAGATTGATAGAGGATTGCAGCCTCGTGACAAACAACTTCCCCTCTCCCTCTCTCACACACAGCACTGAGTATTGTTTTAAAAGTGTTCAGTACCTATTGTGTGTCCTCTCCAAAGTGATTTTGTGCCCGCACATACCGTGTGTAGTGAGTACTTATAAAAATTATCTCAAGAGTTTTTGTAAACGACCCTGTAGGAAGGTTAAGTATTTTTTTGTGATCTCATTGTCAAACTTGAATATTGTACTATTCAGGTTTAATTTCAAGCTTTTGTATAATTTTCATTGCAGTATTTCTTTTGTCTTAGTTTAAGGTTTATTCAGATTTAACATCTAAAGTCAAGTGAAAATATGATTTTCAGATTGTAACATTTTTGTCTTAATCTAAATTTTGTTCATACTTATTTTTTTCGAGTGATTTAGTTGATTTATGTAAATTTTCAAAGTGTTGTAGTTCATATAGAATAGATTCATTTTTTGTAAAGAGTATCTTTTTCCAATCACCATAGTTTAGAATCATATTCGCTCGTATCCTGTTAAGAACCACAGTAAGTTTTAAATAATTCTTAAGAATAATTACCCACTTTGGTTTTGAGTGTTCTTGAGAGGCCTTTGGATATTCAGTGTTTTGTATATTGCTGTCTGAGAGTTATTTAACTGTCTCAGAATTCGTGTATTAATGTAAAAGCAAACAAGTGAGTTTGGAATTCGAGAGGTTGATTAACTTGCCAGTCGTAGTATATATTATGTTATATGTTTGGTTCCCAGTCACGAGCCATAATACAATATATTTTGGGGGCCCAGAGTCGGGATCCATAATCGATATATATATATATATATATATATATATATATATATATATATATATATATAATGTATAGTGTGTATGTCAGTGTGTACGTATTGCGTGAGCGCTGGCGATTCACCTATTGAGGAAAATGTTAGGAATAAATATAAGAGGAAACAAGAATTTGTAATGAAAAAAGTTAATTGCTATTTTTTAGTATTTAAATATTTCAAGGAGCTATCTGTATTTATAGTGTCGTTTTTGAAGGCGTACGAATCCGTCGAAAGTAGTATTTCTTCCCATGATAGTATGCTATATCTGTGTAATATTATGCTGGTGTTTTTAGTTTTCGTAAATTTTTTAGACTTGAGTAGCCTACCATTTTGGTATTAGCAATGCGATATGTTCTGTTGAATCACGATCTACCTATTATCAGAGTACTCTCTCTCTCTCTCTCTCTCTCTCTCTCTCTCTCTCTCTCTCTCTCTCTCTCTCTCTGAAAGGAACGTAATGTGCACCTGTGAATAGGCCAATATAAAAGTAGATTTGATGAATGTTCTATTTCTCCCTCCCCCCTTCCCCTCCCTCTACCCCCTCCTTATTGGGTCCTATAAAAGGGTTTCTTTTAAACTCCTTTCGAACTTGTCGCTGCTTATTAGTGTGGGGCAACTACCTCCCCCTTTCAGACCTGTAATGAGATTTTGGGAAATCGACCACGGTTCTTTTTTCTTCACAGATGACAATAGCGGATAGCAGCGGCGTTGGTGGTGTAAGGATCTCTCTCTCTCTCTCTCTCTCTCTCTCTCTCTCTCTCTCTCTCTCTCTCATGGTCCATCAGGTCTTGTAATTGTTAGTTTAGGAGACAGTAAGATGTATCTTTAGTTTTATGTTCAGTTGGCAGAGGTATGCTTCTAAAAGCATTAGTGCGTTCTATTCTAATTCTAGATATCCTGCCATGTACACCACGATGTCACGTGAGATATATTATGATAGTACTCTTGTACCAATGCAGGTTTTTGGTATATGTTGTTGGGTACCAGATTATGGATACTTGCCTGTTGTGTTTATTTTCTTTAATTATTTGATAATTATTACTAAATGTTTTTATCTCTATTTTTCATATAGGACCATTTAATTGTGAAGGCCAATATTTTAGTTAGTAGCCTTTTAGATTTGTTCGTCTGGAATGTTACCGTATTTTGGATAACAAGAGCGACCACAATATCAATAATAGTGGAAATGATGAATCGTTATGGATTTTAATGAATGATATTAGTTAGGCCTGGCATTCAATTATATAAAAAAAAAATTATTCGGGAATGTTTTTTTCTTAATTTCCCCTTGATATAAGAAGTATATATAGTATAATGATGATTTTTTATTGGGTTTATATTTATACTACTAGCATTGTTATATGTATATATATATATGTATATATATATATATATATATGTGTGTGTATATATATATATACAGTATATATATATATATATATATATATATATATATATATATATGTGTGTGTGTGTGTGTATACATATATATATGTGTGTGTGTGAGTGCGTATGTGTGTATATTGCCTCATTTTGTAGTTTATCATAGCTTTGACAAATTCAACTGCTTAGACTGGAAAAGATTCAAAACACTGGAAGAGAAAGTCTTGTACCAAGCAGGTTTTGGTAAAGGTTGCTAGGTATGAAAATTTGATGGTAAATGTGTTTAAGCAGTAGTGAAATTGTATTAAGTGGGTTAATTACATAACAATTTTGGAAGATTTAGAAAGAATATCTGATGAGAGATTGTGAAATATCGGGAATAACAATAAGACCCCATCAGAAAGTTAAATAAGAAAAGAGGCTGGAATGTAGTTGGATGCTCTATTTAGAGTTTTTAGACTGAAGAGAAGTCATTCGGTAGAATACGAAGAGCAGAAGTTTTTTGGTTATTAAGAACGAGGAATATACTAGATATGTAAGGTATGTTGTGTAATGTAGAAAAGAAGAAGGATAACAGTAATAGAAGCCTGTGGCAAGACAAGAAATAATTAAAGTTAAGAATCTGTTTATAATACATCAAGGATCGCCACTAATTCCCTTTCTGAGTGGTTAAAGTGTGCAGGTGATCTTGTGGTTACGACAAAGACTGGGGAGGAATTGCAGATAAGGGTGAGAGGGTGGGAGGAATCTCTTACGGGTTGTGGTGGCCTATTGGAAACGTCCCTGCCTGCAGATCTGCCGGACAAAGATTCAAGACCCTCTCAAGCTCGATATTTACTTGTAGTGTTTGTACCCTCACCATCCCTATGAGCTAAGGATAGATTGGTTTGTTGAAGCCTATAGGTT
>NC_090752.1:72449130-72471630 GCF_036898095.1 Palaemon carinicauda | reverse complement strand
TCCTATTAGAGGTAATCCATAAGGACGTCATATTAGAGGTAATACACAATAATGTTAGAATCTACAATGGACTCTGTGGTCTAGGTGAACTGTTGGATCTCTGCTTCTGTATTATATTTCGTTGTGTAAAAGTGATAGTTTCAGGTACTAAACGTATATATGTTGGCCGTCCTCCTTACCAGGAACGTCCCTGACTGGCAATCTGCCGGACTGGGGTTCGGAATCACGCTTAAGTTTGGCAGTTTCTTGTAGTGTCTGCAACTTTACCATCCTTGTGAGCTAAGGATGCGGGCTTTGGGGGAACATATAGCTCTACCTGCTGAGTTATCAGCAGCCATTCCCCCCCCCCCCCCCCCTCATCCTAGCTTGTGTGGAAAGAAGTCTTGGGCAGTGATCATATATATATATATATATATATATATATATATATATATATATATATATATATTTATATGTATATGTATATGTATATGTATATATATATATATATATATATATATATATATGGTCATTCTCTAAGGCATTGTCACTATCCCTTGCCTCTGTCATTCATGAGCGGCCTTCAAACCTTTAAAACTATGGGTGATACGTAACAACCCAGGAGTTGGAACTTTTAGTCTCGATCCTCTCTTACGTGAACATAATTTAGACAATATGGTTATATTAGTGTAATGATAATGATAGCAATAACTATCATGATAATGAGAACGTTACATAATTTAAAAAGCTTAATTTATTATGATTTCTTACGTGTCACTGTCACAAGCACATATTCTAATTGGACATATTTTTGACTCCGACTCTACCTACCCCTCTTGATGGTGTTTATATTAGTAACACCGCTGAAAAATAAGGTCGGTTTTGAATATTTGATCAAGTTACAAGTAAACTAATTAAGTAACGAGAATGGGGCATAAGAAATATGCATTTGTAAAGACATCGAAAAAGATTTGTTGATTAATTTATCATCAGGATTTTTAGAGATCTTACGAAGCCTGCATCTAATTAAACAAGGGTGCTAGAGGTTAGCATTCAGATCAGGGATAGGATATTATGTGGAAGCTGTATCCATATGAGTACATTCGTTTTAGCGTACCTTTAATGATGATGGTAATAGGTGGAATTCCCCGACTCGTCTGTAAATGATTTTTAAAGAACTCTCTCATAACATTCTCATCCAGAAGGTGGAAATCTTTACATTCCTTGATCTTTCCTGACCCACATAAGCTGCTCTTTCTTCAAAGGCGCAATCTCCTTCACCTAAGAGAAACTTGTGAGTTTTAGCAGACATGTTCCTCGCAAGGTGTTAATCGTGAGAAAAAAATGTTGCCTCCCCATATCATACAGAGCAAGAGTTTGGCTAGATGTTTGAAGATATATATTTTTCCAGTCACGCTCCACGACGAGACTAGTTTTCCCCGTACTTCGGATAGGGGAGAGGGAGTATTTATACCCTGGTGAGAGGTGTTGTAGTTAGGAAAGGGGTAGGGTGTGGGAATGATTGAATCTGTATGCGTATGCGTGCATAGCTATCTACATATTTAGCCGGCATTTTTGTCGGGTCGCCTTCACCATTATCATGATGAACTTCATCATGTTAATGATATTCTTTGACTAGAAAATCATCATCTAAGAACACTAGATATGCATCTCATACCTCCTGACTGCAAGTCCAATCTTGACAGATTGTGATTGACTTTCAAGTAGGTAAATGAGTCGTCAATAAATAGAATAATAATCTTGTGTTTTGGAGGCGGATAAAGATTTCTTGGTTCTGGTACTTTTTCTGCATTTTTCAAGCAGTTGTAAATGGAAGTTATTACAGGGTACACTGACACGTTGATGAAATATCATTTATTGTTTCATAATGAGTAACAAACGGATTTAGTTGCACAGACATCCCTAGAAATTATTATTATTATTATTATTATTATTATTATTATTATTATTATTATTACCCTAGTTGGAAAAGCCGGATACTACAAGTCCTTTAACTTTCATGAGAGAGAGAGAGAGAGAGAGAGAGAGAGAGAGAGAGAGAGAGAGAGAGAGAGAGAGAGGGGGGGGGGGGCGGGGGGCGAGGAACATAAGCCATTCCTCACTGCATCTATGGCCCTTTTTTTTTATTCAAGAATTCTGCACCTATGTCTGCTACCTTTTTCTTTGACTTCCCACATTACCCCTTCCATAAGAATATTAAACATTCCCCATAGATGTAAAACATCCGTGTCTCATCCCCATACTTTTGCATCAAGTCTGTCACTTCCCAGCTTATAAACTTTACAGGTCATAAAAAAGAAATAAATAAATAAAAATATTGCCATAACATCTTATCTTCCATATGGGACATCTTCAACAGTCATTGCCTTTCTCTCTACTCTGTCCTAATCTATTTTAATGTTCATATAACCGCACACAGTTATACAGTTCACCTTTAAACTTGCCGTTCTATCAACTCGTGCCTCGCTCGTCAGCATTTTTTATTGAGAGATTCATTTGCTCATTAACCTTTCTGGATTTAATTCTTTATTGAATTATTAATTCTCTCAAGAGATTTCGCTCACATTCTATCTTTTTATCCAAGGGCATTCTCTCTCATTTTACTATCGGCCTCTTTATTCGTCTTCCTTTATTCTTGCTCACTTTGTACCCGTCTCATCCGTCTTATATTTGCCATTGAATAATGTCAGGTGTTTTTGTTATTACTCCTTACATACTTTTCCCATCACTCACTCTTCCTATTAAGTCCTGTGGTATATAGATATGATCGTACATAAAACAACAAATGCAGCCGTTTCTAGTCCACTGCCTGACAAAGGCCTTTGACATGTTCGTAGTCATGTCTTGGTTTGGACATTTTCATCCCCACGGTGGCCACTGAGGATTAGTGATGGTGGGAGACTTTAGTCTGATCGCTCACAGAAAATCACCTTGCTAGTAAAGCTCTGCTGACCATTGCGATAGCAAAACCCTTTCACCAAGTTAAGGTACCCATACTCTCCATATATACATGTGTATTTAGTTTTTATACTTATTTTTATGTATTTTGTGAACCAGATATTTTTCTCTTGTAGCACTTTATATTAAAAACAGATGAAATCTGTCTGGATTATGAAAGCAAGTACACAATGCAGTGCAAAAGAATTATGAGAACAAGCGCTAATCTCTTACAGAAACTATCGTCCTTAAGACTCGTAGGAAAAGGTTTTGTAATATATATATATATATATATATATATATATATATATATATATATATATATATTAGATAAGAAACTTTTATTCTGAAAAGATTAGTCAGAATTGGAACTGGTAGATAAAAAGAATAATAAATTTAAAAGCATTGTTTTATTTATTATTTACCGGATTGATGTTGTTTCCCCATTTGTTAATACCTACTCTTGTTAAAAGATTTTATTTCAAGTTTTTAGTTTTTGTAATTGGACTAAAAGATCTTCTGTATATATATATATATATATATATATATATATATATATATATAGTGTATGTATATATGTGTATGAGAGAGAGAGAGAGAGAGAGAGAGAGAGAGAGAGAGAGAGAGAGAGAGAGAGAATTATTTATAAATTCCAAGACGTCGGTATTTATTAATAATGTTTGAGCGAGACTTGAATTGCTTGCTTTTCGTATCTAGCAGGAAACCTCCCCCACCCCCCCCCACCCCCCCCCCACCCCCACCCCCACAAAAAATAAAACTCAATATACAATAGGTGAAATTACTATTTAAAAGTAACCCCCCCCCAAAAAAAAAAAAAAAAAAAAAAAAAAAAACTTTACACTCAGATTGGGAACATTTTAAAAAATCCAAGTTCTTCCCTGACTTGTAAAACAATACAAGCCAACGAAATAAAGAGAACAAACAAACGTAAATAAATTCCTTAACATAGTCCAGTACAATTGGCCAAGGAAATTATACCGGGTAGAGCGGAATGGTTTCGAAGAAAAAAAAAAGTGTTAGCAAAGAGAGGTATAAGGAAATTAGAGTCACTATCAAGATAGCGCAATCGGACTTTAGCTGTACCTGTTTTGTAAATGTAAAATTTTGCTGCTGTGCTTTCTATGAGTAAATTGATAGTATTTGACAGAAATTTAATCGTTTATTTTGTTCTGTTTGTGTGAAAAAAGTCAGATTTTATGAGTGCTAATTTTTTTTTAATATGGTTTTGCTTTTATGCAAATCTTATACATGTGATTACACACACGTGCGCGCACACACACACACATGTATATATATATATATATATATATATATATATATATATATATATATATACATATATATAATGTTACTTCATTGAGTAATGGCTGTGTTATCGCCCATTTTCTATAACTTCCATGTTATCTAAAAAGAAAAATTAACGGTTTTTGGCTACACATCTAAATAGGTATGCTGAAGGTAGCAAAACTCAAAGTATGAATGTAAGTAGGTTAAGGACATTAGCTCCTCAACATACAAATCTTTGCATTGATAAAGTTTGTTTAACTGTACACAACTTTGTTGAATTTTTAGATGTGATTCTTGATTACAAATTTACATTTAGGAAACATTAAGTCTATTCTTTCTTCACTTGTAAAATATAAAATATTGACATATTAAGAGGCTAAAGATTTTCAGTAATCAATCTATCTTGAACAGATGTTTTAATTCTTTCATTCTGCCTAGTTTCGAGTATTGTTCTCCTGCCTGGTCTTCAGCTGCCGACTCTCATCTTAATTTGTTGGATAGAAAATTGCAATCTATTATCTAGATATTAATCTCTGGCACCGTCGATTAGTTGGTTCTCCATGCATGTTGGAGAGAATTTTTCATAATTCAGATCATCCATTGCATTCGTATTTTCCAAAACTGTACCAATCTGTACGTAGTAATAGTTCTGCAAATAATTCTAACCGCCATGCCTTCTCCATCATAAGACACAATACCACACAGTATTCGAGAAGTTCTCGTCCAGTTGTGTGATCATATTGTAGACTGATCTTCCGAATCAGGTAGTTGAACCGGTGAAACTCCAAAAGTTCAAACATTTTGTAAATTTCATTCTGTTTAACAGGTGGACATTAATTTCGTCCTATAGTTATACATAAGGGACCTATTTTAACGTTGTTACTGATCTTAAAATATTATGAAAGTTTTATTCATTACTTATATATAGTTTATTCACTATTCCCTTATATCCTTTCCTCACTGGGGTGCTTTTCCTTTTGGAGGCCCTGGGCTTCTAGCATACTGCTTTTAACATCTGGGTGTAGCTTGGCTAGTAGTGATATATATATATATATATATATATATATATATATATATATATGATATATGTATATTATTATATGTACAGTATATATATATATATATATATATATATATATATATATATATATATATTATATACATGTATGTATATTATTATATGTACAGTATATATATATATATATATATAATATATATTATATACATGTATGTATATATGTATATATATATATTATTATATGTACAGTATATATATATATATATTTATATATATATATATATATATGTATATATATATATATGTATATATATATATATATATATATATATATATATTATATATACACGTATGTATATATGTATATATATTATATATGTATATATATACAACCGAATATATATATTTATATATAAATATATATAATATATGTATATTATATACATGTATATATATGTATATATTATATATATATATATATATATATATATATATATATATATATCACCAGAACTAAAAGAATATTCAGGAGCAGGTTAGTATCACAACGCCAGTCGACTTGCCACCAGATACATCAATTGGACATATAAAAATACAGTATATATCAACTGGTGAGATTCAGCAACCCCGATGAGAGAGAGAGAGAGAGAGAGAGAGAGAGAGAGAGAGAGAGAGAGAGAGAGAGAGAGAGAGAGAGAAATATGAATGATTATACTGTATATCATGTAATTTATTTTATAACGTAAATCCTTATATCATGATTAATATTTCTCTCGGGCGAGTTAATCGCAGAAAATATTTTCAAATGTGTATTATCCCCAGCATACCTCGACTCCACAATACTTGGTGGGTGGGGGGAGGGGGTTGTACGTGCGTCTGTCTGTATGTGCGTGTGCAGGCTTGTTGCGAGCTGGTTGTGTAGTGATCTCCAACCAGCGTGAAAGGGTAACCTGACTCGCCGCATACCACTGGAAAATTGGCAGAACTTCTGGTATGAAATAACTCGGGGAGGAGGAGGAGGGTGTGACTAGTAGGATATCTGTCTCCGGGGAATGGTGAGGGGATCCTATCTCCCTTGACAGGGGTGTGGGGTGGGAGACTGGAGAGGGGTTATAGGGATCCTCCAAGTAGGGATCTTATTCCAAGGGGTGTGGGGTTTAGTGGGAACCTTCTCCGGCATTACTCGAACTCACTCAGGAAGACTTGCTGTACGTTCGAAGCCACATGCCAGAATGCACCATAATACTCCTTTTCCCTTACTTATTCCTACTCTCTCTTATACCCCCTCTTTTTTACTTTTCAGTTTCTACTACGTCTTCCTCTTGTCACTTGTGTTACTTTCATGTCGTCTATTATCTCTCCTTGTTTTCATTCCTTTGAATTATGTCCCTTTATCGTTATACAAGCAAGATTCTGTATGTGTTTTTTATTTATGGCATTTAGTTCACCCACTTTTACCTATCATGTTTCTTTTGTTACTCATCCCTTCTTGTCTTTTACAAATTGCTTCGTATTTTTTCTTCTATTGTGTAATACTTGTTTTTTCTAAGAGTTTTATTTACATTTTCTAATGAACTTTGGGAGTGGTGATGTTGATTTATTTTTCATTTCCATGTTACTCTCTTGATTTATTCTTTGAAATGATATCTCCTGTTTATTCCTTTGTGAAATTTTAGATATTTTCCAAATTCATATTCTTTTCTGCTTTTTTCCATTTATTATTCTTCATCCCCAACTCCTCACATTTCTTTTCAATATCCTTCTTCATGTTCTAGCAGCCATCTCAATATCCCTCTTTTCGTCTCTCCCTCCTTCCCCTCAAACACCCCCCCCCCCCCTCCCCCGCTGGATTAATTTGCGCAACGCCGAAAGACGTAATAGACGCCATTTACAGAGAGAAACCCGCCAAACATTGGAGGAAATCTCGCCAACATTGGCGGAATATCGGTCCGGTTGTGTCACCCAGCATTAATCTGATTTTCAGGATGTTTGACACATCAGATCATGTGAATTTAACACCAATTTTCCCCCATTAGATCGTCGGATCGTAGATATTGATGAATTGGGTGCATTTCACACTCGCATTCCGAGCGATTTTTTTTTATTTTGTCACTGCAGCGGACGGGAATTTCCACTTTATCTCTCTCTCTCTCTCTCTCTCTCTCTCTCTCTCTCTCTCTCTCTCTCTCTCTCTCTCTCTCAAAGGAAACGCCACCACAACTCGGTGATGTGAAAGAGAAAAACAGGCGTTTTTTTAAAGGTTTTTCTCTCTTTTAGTTTTCCAGACCTAATGCAAGACATCCTTTTAACCCTTTAATCATAATCTTTGGATTTTGTATTTAATTTTCTTCATATATTTCTTAGCGAAAGCTTTAGATTTTTTTAAGCCTATGTAAATATATTTCAACTTTCACTTATTCAAACCATACTAGTTTAATCTATATAACCATCCGATTAAGTAACCTATGTTATTTCGTTACATGCTTTCACTCCAAAGTCTTATCACTCTTGTAAGCCTTGTAATTGTTTTTTCATCCAGTTTAAGCGTCAAATTTGCCGTTGTAGTTTTTGCGATTAAAAAATTGTAGTTTTTGCTATTAAAAAATTGTAGTTATTGCGATTAAAAAATTGTAGTTTTTGCGATTAAAAAATTGTAGTTTTTGCGATTAAAAAATTGTAGTTTTTGCGATTAAAAAATTGTAATTTTTGCGATCAAAAAATAGTAAAAATATGTATTTTGTGTATAATGTTTACGGTGTATCGACGGAGACAAAACTTTCCTTTGTATTAGCTTACTAAATCTAAATTAATTGTAGTCTTTTGCATTAGTTATTGCAATAAATTAAATGTAAATTGTGATTATATTTATTAGTTAATAATATTTCAAACATGAAATCTACTAATGAAACAACGATCAGTTTACGTGTTAAAATATGTAATATTTAGTGCAAATTGATTTGTATTTGAAATTAAGTATTTATACAAATTCAAATGTCCTTATTCTTCATTATAATCCAATAGGGTTTTTGGTGCGTGTTTATAAAGGTTTTAAATATAATTATTCTGCTTTATAATCCGGCAGAGTTTTTGGTGCGTGTTTATAAAGGTTTTAAATATAATTATTCTGCTTTAAAATCCGGCAGAGTTTTTGGTGCGTGTTTATAAAGGTTTACATATCAGTATTCTTCATTGTGATCTTGTAGGGATTTTGGTGCGTGTTTATAAAGGATTAGATTTCATTATACTTCATTATAATCCAGCAGGGTTTCTGGTGCGTGTTTATAAAGGTTTAGATATCATTATTCTGCTTTATAATCCAGCAGGGTTTCTGGTGCGTGTTTATGATGGTTTACATATCATTATTCTACATTATAATTCAGCAGAGTTTTTATGCTTGTTTATAAAGGTTTAAATGTCATTATTCTTCATTATAATCCAGCAACGTTTTTGGTGCGTGTTTATAAAGGTTTAGATATAATTATTCTGCTTTATAATCCAGCAGAGTTTTTGGTGCGTGTTTATAAAGGTTTACATATCAGTATTCTTCATTGTGATCTTGTAGGGATTTTGGTGCGTGTTTATAAAGGATTAGATTTCATTATACTTCCTTATAATCCAGCAGGGTTTTTGGTGCGTGTTTATAAAGGATTAGATTTCATTATACTTCCTTATAATCCAGCAGGGTTTTTGGTGCGTGTTTATAAAGGATTAGATATCATTATTCTTCATTATAATCCAGCAGGGTTTTTGGTGCGTGTTAAATAAAGGTTTACATATCATTATTCTTCATTATAAATCAGCAGTTTTTGGTGCGTGTTTATAAAGGATTAGATATCATTATACTTCATTATAATCCAGCAGGGATTTTGGTGCGTGTTTATAAAGGATTAGATATCATTATACTTCATTATAATCCAGCAGGGTTTTTGGTGCGTGTTTATAAAGGGTTATATATCATTATTCTGCTTTATAATCCAGCAGGGTTTCTTGTGCGTGTTTATAAAGGGTTACATATCATTATACTTCATTATAATCTAGCAGGTTTTTGGTGCATGTTTATAAAGGATTAGATATCATTATACTTCATTATAATCCAGCAGGGTTTTTGGTGCGTGTTTATAAAGGTTTAGATATCATTATTCTGCTTTATAATCCAGCAGGGTTTCTGGTGCGTGTTTATAAAGGTTTAGATATCATTATTCTGCTTTATAATCCAGCAGGGTTTTTGGTGCGTGTTTATAAAGGGTTATATATCATTATTCTGCTGTATAATCCAGCAGGGTTTCTTGTGCGTGTTTATAAAGGTTTACATATCATTATTCTTCATTATAATTCAGCAGAGTTTTTGGTGCGTGTTTATAAAGGGTTATATATCATTATTCTGCTTTATAATCCAGCAGAGTTTCTTGTGCGTGTTTATAAAGGTTTACATATCATTATTCTTTATTATAATTCAGCAGAGTTTTTGGTGCGTGTTTATAAAGGGTTATATATCATTATTCTTCTTTATAATCTAGCAGAGTTTCTTGTGCGTATTTATAAAGGTTTACCTATCATTATACTTTATTATAATCCAGCAGAGTTTTTTGTGCGTGTTTATAAAGGGTTAAATATCATTATACTTCATTATAATCCAACAGGGTTTTTGTTGCGTGTTTATAAAGGTTTTAAATATAATTATTCTGCTTTATAATCCGGCAGAGTTTTTGGTGCGTGTTTATAAAGGTTTAGATATAATTATTCTGCTTTATAATCCAGCAGAGTTTTTGGTGCGTGTTTATAAGGGTTTACATATCAGTATTCTTCATTGTGATCTTGTAGGGATTTTGGTGCTTGTTTATAAAGGATTAGATTTCATTATACTTCCTTATAATCCAGCAGGGTTTTTGGTGCGTGTTTATAAAGGATTAGATATTATTATACTTCATTATAATCCAGCAGGGTTTTTGGTGCGTGTTTATAAAGGGTTATATATCATTATTCTGCTTTATAATCCTGTAGGGTTTCTTGTGCGTGTTTATAAAGGTTTACATATCATTATTCTTCATTATAATTCAGCAGAATTTTTGGTGCGTGTTTATAAAGGGTTACATATCATTATACTTCATTTTAATCTAGCAGGGTTTTTGGTGCGTGTTTATAAAGGATTAGATATCATTATACTTCATTATAATCCAGCAGGGTTTTTGGTGCGTGTTTATAAACGGTTATATATCATTATTCTGCTTTTTAATCCAGCAGGGTTTCTGGTGCGTGTTTATAAAGGTTTACATATCATTATTCTTCATTATAATTCAGCAGAGTGTTTGGTGCGTGTTTATAAAGGGTTACATATAATTATACTTCATTATAATCCAGCAGGGTTTTTGGTGCGTGTTTATAAAGGTTTAGATATTATTCTGCTTTATAATCCAGCAGGGTTTCTGGTGCGTGTTTATAAAGGTTTAGATATCATTATTCTGCTTTATAATCCAGCAGGGATTCTGGTGCGTGTTTATAAAGGTTTAGATATCATTATTCTGCTTTATAATCCAGCAGGGTTTCTGGTGCGTGTTTAAAAAGGTTTACATATCATTATTCATCATTATAATTCAGCAGGGTTTTTGGTGCGTGTTTATAAAGGTTTAGATATCATTATTCTGCTTTATAATCCAGCAGGGTTTCTGGTGCGTGTTTAAAAAGGTTTACATATCATTATTCTTCATTATAATCCAGCATAGTTTTTGGTGCGTGTTTATAAAAGTTTAGATATCATTATTCTGCTTTATAATCCAGCAGGGTTTCTTGTGCGTGTTTATAAAGGTTTAGATATCATTATTCTGCTTTATAATCCAGCAGAGTTTCTGGTGCGTGTTTATAAAGGTTTAGATATCATTATTCTGCTTTATAATCCAGCAGGGTTTTTGGTGCGTGTTTATAAAGGTTTAGATATCATTATTCTGCTTTATAATCCAGCAGGGTTTTTGGTGCGTGTTTATAAAGGTTTAGATATCATTATTCTGCTTTATAATCCAGCAGAGTTTTTGGTGCGTGTTTATAAAGGGTTAGATATCATTATACTACATTATAATCCAGCAGGGTTTTTGGTGTGTGTTTATAAAGGGTTATATATCATTATTCTGCTTTATAATCCAGCAGGGTTTCTTGTGCGTGTTTATAAAGGTTTACATATCATTATTCTTCATTATAATTCAGCAGAGTTTTTGGTGCGTGTTTTAAAGGATTAGATATCATTATACTTCATTATAATCCAGCAGGTTTTTTGGTGCGTGTTTATAAAGGGTTATATATCAATATTCTGCTTTATAATCCTGCAGGGTTTCTTGTGCGTGTTTATAAAGGTTTACATATCATTATTCTTCATTATAATTCAGCAGAGCTTTTTGTGCGTGTTTGTAAAGGGTTACATATCATTATACTTCATTATAATCTAGCAGGGTTTTTGGTTCGTGTTTATAAAGGATTAGATATTATTATACTTCATTATAATCCAGCAGGGTTTTTGGTGCGTGTTTATAAAGGATTAGATATCATTATTCTGCTTTATAATCCAGCAGGGTTTCTGGTGCGTGTTTATAAAGGTTTAGATATCATTATTCTGCTTTATAATCCAGCAGGGTTTCTGGTGCGTGTTTATAAAGGTTTAGATATCATTATTCTGCTTTATAATCCAGCAGAGTTTCTGGTGCGTGTTTATAAAGGTTTACATATCATTATTCTTCATTATAATTCAGCAGAGTTTTTTGTGCGTGTTTATAAAGGGTTACATATCATTATACTTCATTATAATCCAGCAGGGTTTTTGGTGCGTGTTTATAAAGGTTCAGATATCATTATTCTGCTTTATAATCCAGCAGGGTTTCTGGTGCGTGTTTAAAAAGGTTTACATATCAGTGTTCTTCATTGTGATCTTGTAGGGTTTTTGTACGTGTTTATAAAGATTTAGATATCATTATACTTCATTATAATCCAACAGGGTTTTTTGTGCGTGTTTGTAAAGATTTAAATATAATTATTCTGCTTTATACTCCAGCAGGGTTTCTTGTGCGTGTTTATAAAGGTTTACATATCATTATTCTTCATTATAATTCAGCAGAGTTTTTGGTGCGTGTTTATAAAGGGTTACATATCATTATACTTCATTATAATCTAGCTGGGTTTTTGGTGCGTGTTTATAAAGGATTAGATATTATTATACTTCATTATAATCCAGCAGGGTTTTTGTTGCGTGTTTATAAAGATTAGATATCATTATTCTGCTTTATAATCCAGCAGGGTTTCTGGTGCGTGTTTATAAAGGTTTAGATATCATTATTCTGCTTTATAATCCAGCAGGGTTTCTGGTGCGTGTTTATAAAGGTTTAGATATCATTATTATGCTTTATAATCCAGCAGGGTTTCTGGTGCGTGTTTATAAAGGTTTAGATATCATTATTCTGCTTTATAATCCAGCAGGGTTTCTTGTGCGTGTTTATAAAGGTTTACATATCATTATTCTTCATTATAATTCAGCAGAGTTTTTGGTGCGTGTTTATAAAGGGTTACATATCATTATACTTCATTATAATCTAGCAGGGTTTTTGGTGCGTGATTATAAAGGATTAGATATTATTATACTTCATTATAATCCAGCAGGGTTTTTGGTGCGTGTTTATAAAGGATTAGATATCATTATTCTGCTTTATAATCCAGCAGGGTTTCTGGTGCGTGTTTATAAAGGTTTAGATATCATTATTCTGCTTTATAATCCAGCAGGGTTTTAAGTGCGTGTTTATAAAGGATTAGATATTATTCTGCTTTATAATCCAGCAGGGTTTCTGGTGCGTGTTTATAAAGGTTTAGATATCATTATTCTGCTTTATAATCCAGCAGAGTTTCTGGTGCGTGTTTATAAAGGTTTACATATCATTATTCTTCATTATAATTCAGCAGAGTTTTTTGTGCGTGTTTATAAAGGGTTACATATCATTATACTTCATTATAATCCAGCAGGGTTTTTGGTGCGTGTTTATAAAGGTTTAGATATCATTATTCTGCTTTATAATCCAGCAGGGTTTCTGGTGCGTGTTTATAAAGGTTTAGATATCATTATTCTGCTTTATAATCCAGCAGAGTTTTTTGTGCGTGTTTATAAAGGTTTACATATCATTATTCTTCATTATAATTCAGCAGAGTTTTTTGTGCGTGTTTATAAAGGGTTACATATCATTATACTTCATTATAATCCAGCAGGGTTTCTGGTGCGTGTTTAAAAAGGTTTACATATCAGTGTTCTTCATTGTGATCTTGTAGGGTTTTTGTGCGTGTTTATAAAGATTTAGATATCATTATACTTCATTATAATCCAACAGGGTTTTTTGTGCGTGTTTGTAAAGATTTATATATAATTATTCTGCTTTATACTCCAGCAGGGTTTCTTGTGCGTGTTTATAAAGGTTTACATATCATTATTCTTCATTATAATTCAGCAGAGTTTTTGGTGCGTGTTTATAAAGGGTTACATATCATTATACTTCATTATAATCTAGCAGGGTTTTTGGTGCGTGTTTATAAAGGATTAGATATTATTTTACTTCATTATAATCCAGCAGGGTTTTTGGTGCGTGTTTATAAAGGATTAGATATCATTATTCTGCTTTATAATCCAGCAGGGTTTCTGGTGCGTGTTTATAAAGGTTTAGATATCATTATTCTGCTTTATAATCCAGCAGGGTTTCTGGTGCGTGTTTATAAAGGTTTAGATATCATTATTCTGCTTTATAATCCAGCAGGGTTTCTGGTGCGTGTTTATAAAGGTTTAGATATCATTATTCTGCTTTATAATCCAGCAGGGTTTCTTGTGCGTGTTTATAAAGGTTTACATATCATTATTCTTCATTATAATTCAGCAGAGTTTTTGGTGCGTGTTTATAAAGGGTTACATATCATTATACTTCATTATAATCTAGCAGGTTTTTTGGTGCGTGTTTATAAAGGATTAGATATTATTATACTTCATTATAATCCAGCAGGGTTTTTGGTGCGTGTTAGATATCATTATTCTGCTTTATAATCCAGCAGGGTTTTTGGTGCGTGTTTATAAAGGATTAGATATCTTTATTCTGCTTTATAATCCAGCAGAGTTTCTGGTGCGTGTTTATAAAGGTTTAGATATCATTATTCTGCTTTATAATCCAGCAGAGTTTCTGGTGCGTGTTTATAAAGGTTTACATATCATTATTCTTCATTATAATTCAGCAGAATTTTTTGTGCGTGTTTATAAAGGGTTACATATCATTATACTTCATTATAATCCAGCAGGGTTTTTGGTGCGTGTTTATAAAGGTTTAGATATCATTATTCTGCTTTATAATCCAGCAGGGTTTCTGGTGCGTGTTTAAAAAGGTTTACATATCAGTGTTCTTCATTGTGATCTTGTAGGGTTTTTGTGCGTGTTTATAAAGATTTAGATATCATTATACTTCATTATAATCCAACAGGGTTTTTTGTGCGTGTTTGAAAAGATTTAAATATAATTATTCTGCTTTATACTCCAGCAGGGTTTCTGGTGCCTGTTTTTGAAGGTTTAGATATCATTATTCTTTATTATAATCCATTAGGGTTGTTAGTGTGTGTTTATAAAGGTTTAAATAGCATTATTCTGCATTATAATACAGCATTTTGGTGCGTGTTTGTAAAGGCTTAAATAGCATTAATCTGCATCATAATACAGCAAATTAGTGCGTGTTTATAAAGGTTTAAATGTCATTATTCTTCGTTATAATTCAGCCGAGTTTTTGCTGAGTGTTTATAATGGTTTAAATATCATTATTCTTCGTTATAATCCAGCATGGTTTTTGGTGCATGTTTATAAAGATTTATATATCATTGTTCTTCATTATAATTCTGCATATTTTTTAGTGCATGTTTATAAAGGTTTGAATATCCTTATTTTTCATTATAATTCAGCCGGGTTTTTGGTGCGTTTTTATAAAGCTTTAGATGATATTATTATGTATTATAATCTATTATGGTTTTTGGTGGGTGTTTATTAAGGTTCAGATGTCTTTATTCTTCATTATAATTCAGCAGGGTTTTTGGATCGTGTATAGAAAGTTTTATATATCATTAGTCTTCATTATAAATTCAGCAGAGTTTCTGGTACGTGTTTATAAAGGATTAAGTATCATTATTCTTCGTTATAATCTAATAGAATTTTAATTGCGTGTTTATAAAGGTTTAAATGTTATTATTCTTCATTATAATTCAGCAGGGTTTTGGTTTTTAATCACCTAACATGGAAGTGATCCACGATTGCTCTCATATAAAGTCACATTAGTAGAATTTGATACAGATGATAATTTCAATGATTTGTATTATTATTATTATTTTTATTATTATTATTATTATTATTATTATTATTATTATTATTATTATTATTATTATTATTATTACTTGCTAAGCCACATCCCTAGTTGGAGAAGCAGAATGCTATAAGCCCAGGGGCGCCAGCAGGGAAAATAGCTCAGTGAGGAAAGGAAACGAGGAAAAATAAAATATTTTAAGAAGAGCAACAATATTAAAATATCACTTTATAAACTATGAGAACTTTTAACAAAACAAGAGGAAGAGAAATAAGATATAAGATAGAACAGTATGGCTGAGTGTTCCCTCAAGCAAGAGAACTCTAACCCAAGAAAGTGGAGGACCATGGTACAGAGGCTATGGCACTACCCAAAATTAGAGAACAAAGGTTTGATTTTGGAGTGTCCTTCTAGAAGAGTTGCTTATCATAGCTAGAGTCTCTTCTACCATAACAAAGAGAAAAGTGGCCACTGTACAATTACAGCGCAGTAAGAAGAATTGTTTGGTAATCTCAATGTTGGCAGGTGTATGGGGACAGAGGAGAATATGTAAAGAATAGGCCAGACTATTCTGTGCGTGAGTGTGTAGGCAAAGGGAAAATGAACAGTAACCAGAGAGAATGATCCAATGTAGTACTGTCTGGTCAGTCAAAAGACCCCATAACTCTCTAGTGGTAGTATCTCAACGGGTGGCTGGTGCCCTGGCCAACCTTGTAGGCTGATTTGAATTGTATATGCATGAAAACTCTCATTAATGGTTATCTAATTTTTAAAAATGTTTACATGGCCCCTGTTACTCGTTGATAATTAACATGAAAGGTACATACATAACCACTCCTATTACTGGTCATCTAATTTGAACTTATCATTATTATTGTTATTACTTGCTAAGCTACAACCCTAGTTGGAAAGGCAGGATGCTGTAATCCCAGGGGCTCCAACAGGGAAAATAGCCCAGTGAGGAAAGGAAATAATGTAAAACTACAAGAACTTTAAGAACAACAATATCATTAAAATAAATATTTTGTATAAAAAATATCAAACCTTGAAAATGACATGAGGATAAAAACTTCAAAATAACCAGAAGATCGGAAACAAGATAGTTTGGCCGAGTGTAGCCTCAAGAAAGAGATCTCCAACCAAAGACAGTGGAAGACCATGGTACAGAGGCTATGGCACTACCTAACACTAGAGAACAATGGTTTGATTTTGGAGTGCCCTTCCAGAGGAAAGTAGCCAATGAACAATTACATATAAATCTATCTATCTATCTATCTATTTTCTATCTATCTATCTATATATATATATATATATATATATATATATATATATATATATATGACAAATTCCTATACTAGTTAGCTGATTCGAATTAGATTACTCTTTGGGTTTTAAATGGTTGGAAATGAACGATTTTCATTTACATTACAGTTAATTAATATCAGAATAATTATGTGTGATAATGATGTCAAATAATGAAGTTTAAACAGTGAATTCCATACATTTTTGGAGGGCTGATGTTCGGATTTATTTGGCTGAAATGACAAAAAAAAAAAATGTCATTATTTTAGCTTAACGCAACAGCGCTATTAACTGTGTTATTTTATTTAACTCATAAGTATTTCATTGAAAAGTTTTACGTTAATTAGAATGTTTAAAATGACAATTTAAACGAGAGGTGAACTTATTTTGTTAGATCTTTCATAATCTGTTTGAAAATCCATTACGATATTGTTATGAAACAATCTCTCTCTCTCTCTCTCTCTCTCTCTCTCTCTCTCTCTCTCTCTCTCTCTCTCTCTCTCTCTCTCTCTCTCTCGCTGCCATTGGAAAAGTATTCTTGGTTCTTTTTTTTCACTAACTACTTCTCCTAAAAACCCTTCAATCAAGCATTATAGTTTCGTATTACCATTACCTATTACGTAATACAAGAGTGAATTGATGCCTTTTCTCGTACTTATGTGTATATATATATATATATATATATATATATATATATATATATATATATATATATATATATACAGTATATATATATATATATATATATATATATATATATATATATATATATATATATATATATATACAGTATATATATATATGTACTATATATATATATATATATATATATATATATATATATATATACCTAATATGATATAATTTTATATATATAATATAATATAGTATAATTATATAAATATATATGATATATATATATATATGCATATATATATATATATATACATATTCATATATATATATATATATATATATATATATATATATATATATATAATCTTATATGTATGCATATATATATATATATATATATATATATATATATATATATATATATATAAATATTCATATATGCATATATATCTGTATATGTATGTATATACATACATACATACATACATACATACATATATATACACATATATATGTACACATATATATGTATATATATTCATATATATATATATATATATATATATATATGTGTGTGTGTGTGTGTGTGTGTGTGCGTGCGTGTGTGTGTATATACTGTATATCAGTACGAGAAAAGGCATCAAGTCATTCTTGTATTACGTAATAGGTAACAGTAATACGAACGGGTAATGCTTCATTGAAGGGTTTTTATGAGGGGTATTGATAAAGAAAAAAAAAGAAAAAAAATACTTTGCTAATGGTATCAAGTAAAAGCATAATCTTTCAGCATATCATTACAGAATACCCTATTCCGTACAAGAAAAAAAAAAGAAAAATTCATAAACTTTCTACTTAAGGTTACCGTATCCATGGTAACTATTCCTACCAACAAATGTTTCCCTATTTCATATCAAGGCTTCACTCAGTTTTATAATCTATCTCTCATATTCCATCTCGATCAGATCTACACTTTCCTGTAAATACACCGCGTGTATATGTGTGCGTATATTAGAATTCATATCCTGCGTATTATATCGACCTAGGAGAGCCAGTATATCCCGGACATAGGGATAATTCCATGCCCTTCGCCGAAGGATATTTCAGCCAGGGACGGATGCCGGATACCCGACACTTCTCCCAATTATTTATGACTGAATCCGTCACCTGTGGAAAAGGGTGAACGGAGAGCATCGCTGGTTTTCTCCGATTACAAATTGTATCGTCTAATGATACGCCTATAAATACAGCGTTCATTCTTCATGTTTTTTTTTATCTATTTCTTTCTGTCATTTCTATCGAATAGTATACATATACTAGTGTACGCGATCCGTCAAAGAGGACAGCTAAATATTTATTTAGATATTCACACACACGCACACGCAATCCCCTCTTACCAGGTATGAGAGACCTAGTAGTTACACGTCTATCAATGCTGCTCAGCGTGACCGGAAAGAAATATATGTATATATATATATATATATATATATATATATATATATATATATATATATATATATATATATATAACCAGATACTTGCTCTTTATTATATTGAGGAGATATCCAGCCTGTTTTTTTTTATCTAGCAATTTAACAAAGTGACCATTAAATCATTTCCATGTATATGGAAATTCTGAGCAATATTTTTCATTAAATAGAGAGAATTGGATTATAAATATTTGTATACATAAATGTATAATTCTCTGGTCTTTTTTCATTAAAATATAAGAAATTTAGAATGGAATGGATGGATTGAAATAGGAAAAATATATCATATAAATATCGGATTACAGTAGGCGTTTTTATAAAACTTTAATGTTATGAAACTACTAAAATTAATTGTTTACATAACTCGTATGTTTCTTCATTAGTAGATGAAATTTACTCTCGTAATCAATCGTAATTATGCTAGTTTTTATTTATTTATTTTTTTTTTTTTGTACAGATGTCATACATTAAGTGTAATCGAATCTTTATGTATCTTTTTTTTTTTTATAATAGTATTATGCTTGTTCATCACATGTATTAAAAGATGTTATTTTTTAGTTTATTGCACTAGCGTACGCGACCCGTCAAAAATTACTTCTAAATATTTAGGTAGATATACACGCGCGCTCACACAGATTCAACTCCTACCACTTCTTCCCCCTTTTTTTAACTACAACTCCCTGGTTCGGCAATTTGTGGGAGAGAGGGGTTTCAGAGTGTACCTCTCTGGGTACCCCCCTCTCACCAGGGTATGAATACTTCCTCTCCCTTCTAGAGTGATAGAAGTGTGTTTGTATATATATATATATATATATATATATATATATATATATATATGTATGTATATATACATATGTATACATATATATGTATTTATGTATGTAATTTATGCATGTATGTATGTATGTATGTATGTATGTATATATATATATATAAAATATATACACACACATATATATATATATATATATATATATATATATATATATATATATATGCGTAAAAATCACAGGAAAACGTGATGCTCAGATGCAGAAGAACCACAGGGAAAATGAAAATACGAAATATACGATTAAGTCCTGACTAGTTTCGTGATACTTCTTCAGAGGACTGATTTATTGAGAGAGGTTTCTTTACATTTTATAGGGAAAGTAAACGTACGAACATACATATAGAGATTTAGAGAACAATGACACTCCCTTACCAGCTATCTGGGCTTGGGTCAGGTGTTAACTGGGCGGAGACCCAACCTCATTAGACACCTGCCAAAAAGAGTCATTTATGGTGGCGGGTAAATTCTTGTTTTTTGACTTTCAGTACAGTTTATTTATATGAAAACACGGTAGCCTTATCTATATAAATACATAAGCAAAACATACACATACATACATATATATACATGCATATACACATACATATATATACATATATACATTTATACACACATACATATATATACACATGCATATACATACACATACATATATATATATATACATACATATACATATATACATATACATACATATATACTTATATATATCCATTTATATAACATACAACATTATTACCATAAACATATAATCATGTATATATCTAATGAGGTCTCCGCCCAGTTAACACCTGACCCAAGCCCAGGTAGCTGGTAAGGGGGTGTCATTGTTCTCTAATTCGCTATATGTATGTTCGTACGTTTACTTTCCCTATAAAATGTAAAGAAACCTCTCTCAATAAATCAGTCCTCTGAAGAAGTATCACGAAACTAGTCAGGACTTAATTGTATATTTCGTATTTTCATTTTCTCTGTGGTTCTTCTACATATATATGTATGTTTATATATGTATGTATGTGTTTATATATAGATATGTATATATATATATATTTATATATATCTGTATGTATATATATGTGTGTGTGTTTATATATATGTATATATATATATATATATATATATATATATATATATATATATATATATATATATATATATCAGTATATATTCAGCCACTTGCTCTTTATTATACAGGGAAGATAATACACTTGTTACAATACATGTATTGAAGAAAAATGTTATTTGTTACTCTATTACATCGTCATTTGAAATAACGAAAAAGAAGTTTTCCAAAGATATGAATCACTTACAGTTACATTTGTTTCTTGATATTCAGGGTGATTTTATATCTGTGAAAATAGAGGAACTAAGAATCTAATTTGTGATGTTGAATGATAATGAAAGAATATAAATACGAAGGAAATTCAGACCCCAGCTCACGGATAATTGTGTAAGATATTAAAATAGTAATATTGGTGATATTATTATAAATATTATTTTTGTTGGTGTTTTAATTGCTAATATCACTAATGTTATTATCATTGAAGGGAAAGATGCCCGTTAAGGACAATTGAAATAAGAAAAATAAAGATGAAAAATATAAGAGGGATAAAAATGTAAAGCAAATGATATATATCAGAAATAAAAAAAAATGTAAATATGTGAGAAGAAAGGTAAGTAGTAAAAGAGAATTCTAAAAGAAAGATATATAATAAGAAAAATAAGATAGAAGTATATATGAAATAAGATAATTAAGAAAGAAAGGTATGTAAAATAAAAGAAAGAAGAAGGAAAAGTATAAATATATGAGCAATAAGAAAGAAAAGTAAACAATATAAGAAATATAAGAGAGAAAAGTAAATTATATAATAGAAACAAGAAGGAAAAATAAATAATATAAGATACAAAAAAAAGGAAAGTAAGTGATATGAAAGAAATAAGCAAAAAAATAAATAGTAAATAACAAAAACAAAAAATTAATTCCCATAAGATAAACAACATGCAAATTATTTTCCAACAGAATTCTCACAAACCTTTTGAGGGAAAAAAAAAAAAACTTGCTGTTATCAAAGGAATAGATTTTTTCAACTAATTCCGGAAGAGAAATGATAAAACGAAGCTTATGTTTTCATGCATCAGCAATCTTATTTTTCCTGAACGTCGAAGTTGCAAAAATACGTGTCCAAGCAACAAAGGCGATGAACTGCGTTCATGCAAAAGGGAATGAGTAAAAAAAAAATTATGATTATAAGTTTTTTCCTCATCATGTCCTCCAGTGTTTTAAGATTTCCTGGAAAGTGGATTCTACAGCCAACGACTTTTCCTTCTCGTTATCTATGTTCTCTAGAGCGAGATAGGCGTCTCTCATGCTCCTTTGTCTCGTGTATTTATTTTATTTTTTCATTTTTCTAATGACGAAATTTCCTTCGTTAGGTGGAAAGAACGAAGTGTCAAATAAATGCGCCCTCGTTTCTGCCCTTAACCATCTTCGGCGTTATTCGTGTTCTGTGACTTTCAATTCTTGATTATTCCTGGTAAAGAAGAAAAGGGTGAAAGAAAATTATGACAATTATTGTTGAACTTCGACTCCGTCCCTCACATTTCACGCAACGTTTAGCTAAAGGTAACGCCTCCAGA
>NC_090752.1:72421630-72444130 GCF_036898095.1 Palaemon carinicauda | reverse complement strand
TGGGATGAACACTTGCTGTGCATATTCCTCGAACGTGTTGGCAGTACCCGGCTTCAACATCTGTACGATTACTGCTCCATCGAGGACAACAGCAGTGACAGTAGGAGCTTCAAACTGAGGCTCAGCATGGCCTTCAAGGCACACCAGCAAGTCACTCTTGCTCCCTAGGTACAGTCTCCCTCCGTCAGATAAAGCTGGAGGGCATTGCTGATTTTCATGCCTGAAGAACTCTTCTAGATTCCCATCACGGGTCTGGCAGCCGATATATAATCGTGCGAAGAGCGCAACATCATTCTTCAGAGATTTGACCTGTTCTTTTCCTTTGGGTATATTGGGTCCTCTCTTGGTCGCAAACAGTGGTAGCTTGTTCCGGTGGATTGCCACCTCAATGGACTTGGTTCTGTCCACGATGCATTCCTTTGAGAATGCTTCAAACTGGTCTTGGCCAATCTGCTTGGCGTTACGGACTGTTTCTATGACTGCAGGGTCTGCGATCTCCTTTGTGTCGAGCACCAGCAAGTCCTGACTGTCCTCCTCGAAAGGGTTGCCCAGCTCTTCAATGACGGCCACGAGTGAGCGCACATCTCTGGCAAAAGTGTTCTGCACACTTGGTGTCTCTTCGTGGTGACGTGTCTCCTCTTGATCGTGTGGATGCAGATTGAAGTCGTCAAATTCCACAATCACTCTAGCAACCTCCGGTCCGGCAACCATCCAGCGCCTCAGTGCAGTTGGATTGTCTGTGAGGCCGATGGCTCCTCCATCACCCTTGACATACGCGTTGTTCTGCTCATGTCCTTGGTCAAGAGGGATTGCTGAAAAGATCCTCTTGGTCTTCTGGACTGTGAAGTGTCCCTTGCTAAACTCTGTGAAGACGTCTGGATGTTTGTTTGCCAGTTCTGCCATGTCCCGTAGATGCACTGGTATCCATCGGGCATAGTTCGTGTGGTCTAGTGCGAAGAACCACGGAGCCAGTTCTGTCAGAGCATCCACGTACATGCTAAAATTGTCTTCTCTCAGAGATCGCACATAGATCAGAGTGGACAGCTCCAGTGCCAAGACTGTTGACCAGTACTGAAACTGCGGATAACTCTGTTCTCTCTGACTGCACCAGTCTTCGAAGCTTTCAGGGTGCTCATCATCTTCTGTATTGGTGGTGCTGTACTTGTCATAGGCACGCCGTTGGAGATTATACAACGCAGCCGCTGTGACTTGGTGTGCTCTTCTGGTGCGTGTGACGTGAGCTGCTCGAAGAAATGAGTCTGCTATTCCTTCAGTTGTGATCTCTGCTTGTACCAGTGCTTGGGTCCACCCACTTCCCTGCAACCAGTCACCCAGGGTCTTCAGTGCCGTCATCTCAATATGCAACCCCCCAAACATCACCACCAGTTGGTCTTCTCCATATGTGTTTGGCCACTTCCACTGGATCTGTTTTGCTAGAGTGAATAGTGGCTGGTCGCAAGTCAGAACTGGAGTTTGGCCTGGGTTGAGATGTTTAACTGCACTCCTGACTACATCAATAGAGTGTCTGATCATTGCCACAGTGTGAGCACTCTCCTGGAACAAGGGAAGCAGGGACGTTGGTGTGATGACTGGTTGCTTTGGATCTTGGTGCCTTGCATGGTATGCAGCCCATGATGTGTTTTCACAGGCCTCAACATCATCTTTGAGAACACTTCTCGTGTTCTCCAGCCACATATACTCATCTTCTATGTGCTGCTCACAGTTGTGGCGTCTAAGAGAGGTCACAGAAGTAGCTGGGATCATTTGCCCTTTGACAGAAGAAGCAACAGGACGTACATCCGTGTAATATTCTTGACATACAAGACACAGCTTCCAGTTTGTCTCAGGAGGTGTTGTGGGAGTACGTTGCTCAAAAGTATCGACCAGTTGGAACTTCTTTGCCATGGCTGCAGTCTGGAACAACGCGTCTCTGATGTCAGGTGGTGCTGCTGCTGCCTCACCTGCAAAGACACAAAACACCACCATGTTACCACAAGTTACTACTACAAGCACCATGACTATCAACACTATACTATTACTGCAGCCGCCGTCACTGCCACCAACGCTGCCGCTGCAAAGTAAAATTCATTTTCTTGTGAAATGGTAGCCAAATTATTTGGTAAGCACAGAAGTATGTGTAATTGTACAATACTTATCACCTCTAGCACACTTATCACCTTTAGCATCCACAAAAAGACAAATTATGGTACATATTCAATGACGCTAACGGTAAATAGCGGCCATTTTGAAAAATGGCCGCCAAATGTGCTACGGGGAGAATCTTGAATGCCTCCATATCCAAAATTGTTCAGAATGTATTAATCCACATGTGTGCCAATTTTGGTGCTTTTAGAACAATTTGAACAATTGGTTTCATATTTCTTACTATGTCGCTGTAGCTATTACCTGTAGATCAAAAATATGTTTTGAGAAAATACTTATTTCGTTTTAGGTGATCTATAATATAGACACACTGTGTATATGTGTGTATATACTGCATATATATATATATATATATATATACTGCATATATATATATATATATATATATATATATATATATATATATACATATACATAGACACAATATGTATATGTATGTATATAAAGTATGCATATACACGCACATATATATATATATATATATATTTCTATACAGTATATACACATGTATATACATTATATATATATGTATATATATATAATGCATATACGTGCGTATATATATATATATATATGTGTGTGTGTGTGTGTGTGTGTATATGCATACTATTATATATATATATATATATATATAATATATATATATGTGTGTGTGTGTATGCATACTATTATATATATATACATATATAAATATATATACATATATTTATTTATATATATATACATATACATACATATATTTATATGCCACGCGCATATATATATATACATATATTTATTTATATATATATATATACATATACATACATATATTTATATGCCACGCGCTATATATATATATATATATATATCATTGTATACGTTTTTGATCACCTAAAACTTAACAGAAGTTCGGTCATTGAATGAATTATAATCTCAATAACAATAATAAAAATCAAGGCAACGATTGCATATGCGAAAGAAAGAAATATGCATTGAGAGAGAGAGAGAGAGAGAGAGAGAGAGAGAGATTCGAAAATTATACTGGTCGAGCATACTTTGGCAAAGAGTACAAAGTTAATGATGCCAGCATGTCGTACTATAATATGTCATGCAATGACGTCGAGGTGCTGATAGATATTTTCATTTCGAGTTTGATTTTGCTTATCTTGGGATTGGAGGTTTGGGCGTCTTGCATTAGTCAGTACCTTCGAATGTGATGAGATGTCAGAATACCAGAGAACTTCAAATCATTCATTCATTCATTCGGATGTGATGACTTGACAGAAAATAACGTTGGTTCTTTAGCCTCCTGAGTGCAATTTTTAACCTAGTAGTTTTAATTCTTTTTTGGACATCGGCTGGAATCTTGTCTATGGATAAAACAAAAAAATGTGCAGAAACTGGCTGGTATTTGTTGTTTTCCGATTGCTGAAATATTCGAGGCGAGAACTTCATGAGTTCTAACAATGTTTTCATGTTGAACAGGCTGACGTAAGTCTCAATTTTATATTTTATGTATGAAATGCCTATTTTAATGTTGTTACTGTTCTTAAAATGTTTTATTTTGATTAGTCATTACTTCTCTTGTAGTTTACTTATTTCCTTATTTCCTTTACTCACTGTGCTATTTTTCCCTGTTGGAGCCCCCGGGCTTATGATGATAATAATAATAATAATAATAATAGTAATATCAATACTACTACTACTACTACTACTACTAGATTTTTCTCTTATATAGGACAGACTTCCAATCTGCAACCATGAGGATTTATATGCAACGTTCACATTTGTTTTTTGTATAATATAAAGAAAATTGCACCACCAGTCAATGTTTTTTTTTGTTTTTGCTCTTAAAGTCAGTTGCATTCAGCTTTTTTTTCTTTTCTTTTTTTTTCTTCTAATAGGTAGGTGTACCAAATTTCCAAATGGTCGTCAAGTTACTGTCTACGTTGGTAGCAAAGTTGTACATAGTAACAAGTGATTGAACGACCCTATGACAAAATATACGGTATGACAGGACACAACAAACAACATCTAATGCAGCTGTTTATAGCCCACTGCAGGACAAAAAGTTCAGACATGTCTTTTTTCATGTTTGGGGGTTTGGACAGATTTCATCATCACTACGCTTACCAACTACGGATGGGTTATGTTCGGAGATTTTTGTCTGATCACTCACAGCAAACCAACCTGGTGTGGGTGGCCCTTACAAGTATGGCTTTGCTAATCATGGCAATACACAAACCCTTTCACCATGTTGATGTATCCCACTCAGAAAGGGACAGATACCCAACTACATACACGTTCTAATATACTGTATATATATATATATATATATATATATATATATATATATATATATATATATATATATATATATATATGCATATATATGTGTTTATATATACAAATACATGTGTGTAATAGATAGATAGATTGGGAGATACATGAAAATATAGTTTGATAAATAACCAGTAAAACCCTATGAAATGACGGTCAAGATAGTTCTATCTTAGCTTCAGTAAAATATATATAGATTCTACCTGTATATATATATATATATATATATATATATATATATATATATATATATATACATATATATATATATATATATATATATAGGTGTGTGTGTGTGTGTGTATGTGGCTGAGTTGAACTAGACTTGCACATGTCATCATAACTTAGGCTGTAACCTCGATTGCTTGCTGATTGGTTGGAATACTGGCACGGGTTTGTGGTGGCCGATGTGGTAACGCCCCTGACTGGTGAACGCCAGATTGATGTTCGAGTCCCGCTCAAACTCGTTAGTTTCTTTGGTTCCTACAACCTTACCATCCTTGTGAGCTAAGGATGGTGGGTTTGGGGGAACCTGTAGGTCTATTGGCTTAGTTAACAGCAGCCTATGCCTAGCCCTCCTTGGTCCTAGCTTGGGTGGAGAGGGGGCTTAGGCGCTGATCATATGAATATATGGTCAGTCTCTAGGGCATTGTCCTGCTCGATAGGGCAATGTCACTGTCTTTTTTCTCTCCCATTCATAAGCGGCCTTTAAACCTTTAAACAGAAGGCGAAAACTTCTCCTTTTAATGGCCACGTTAATGTAGTCTTGGCACTGAGTTAAATGGATATTTTAACACCAATAATATACATATTTGTAGTTGTGCACATATACATGTATACATGTGTATTGGTTTTTCTCTGGTTTAACCCTTGCCATGTGCACACCCAAGCATACATAATTTGGTGAGAAAAACATGAAATAGGGAATCTGTAAAAAATGTTTTGTTGGTCAAATAAAGGTCAACGGGGTTATCTTTTAATATTAGAAATCGGCCTAAATAAGAAACCAGTTTAAAAATTCATATATGAATTCTAAATAAAAACTCGGTTGTCAATTTGGTGCTTCTATATTTCAGTATGTCAGTTATGTAGCTTTTCAACACACTGCAGACGATTTCAAATTAATATATTCATCAATATCCTTTTCTGTTATATTTTCAAACAACACTTGTTAATTTCTCATAATAAAAAAGTGCAAAACATAAACCGAATTAACAGCTTTTACTGGAGTAAATCGGTATGAAATCATCACTAGATTCAGGTCATGAAGCCATTAAAAAATCATATATTTTTACCTGGAACCATATGCAGTTATTGGTGTTCATTTGAATTCACATTACCGTGGATGAATACCTATTGTCTGGCACACAAAGGAGGCATTATGCCCTCACAAACATTTTGTAAAATGATACCCGGCTACGCCACCAGCATACTTCATGTGATTCACATAACACTCATGAAGAATTGTGTGATATTTTAGCCTTTGCTTATGGCGTTGTCCAAATAAGGTTATGGGGGGGGGGGTGTTAGGCTGATTTACCACGTCCGAGTTGTCATTTGATGTTGCGTGAAACATGGACTTTTAGAATAATTTAGTCCAAATGTGACCCGACCACATACAAAGAAAACTAGAAGGGCACTCAGAAGAGAACATGCCTTCGCCACGCTAAACAGTCTTATTTTGCTCTTAACTCCAGTGCACGTTTTTACTTCGATGTATTTACTTCAAAATCAAATAGATTTAGCCTTGGGTCATACCCCACATGTCCAGCAAATTTCTTTGAAGTTGTTTCGGTGCTTCTTGCGTAATGTTGTTCACAAACAAAATATAAACTAATAAAATATATGCCATTTACTTAAAATTGCAATTATTTTCAAAATACTTCTGCGTACTTGTACTTTGATGTACTTTGTCCAAAATTTTACATATTCATCATTAGGTCATACCCAACATGACTACCAACTTCGATCACAATCGGTACTGTAGTTTTTGGGTAAAGTTGCTCACAAACAAACAAAAACGACGACAGGGGTGAATACATACCCCCCGCAAAAGTTTTTTTTTATTTCGGAGAAGGCGAATATTGTTTCCTTGAGAGTGCTCTTCTCGTCATGCTTATTGCTTGCTCGCTTATGTGCATCCATTTTCATGTAGTTTATTGAGTCAAGGTCTTGAGAGGTATGTGCAAACACCAAGGCTTTTTATCGTTTTAGACTTTATAACGCATGGTTGTTGTTGTTGATGTTGTTTTTGTTGTTGTTGTAGATGGCCTTGGCTCTTACAACTATGCAGCCCATAACTTTCGTATGCATTTTAAACGCAAAGCCTTCTCAAGTCTCCTCTTTGTCCTCTACGTGTCCTTAAGTGACCAGCTGTTTATTATTATTATTATTATTATTATTATTATTATTATTATTATTATTATTATTATTATTAGCTAACCTACAGCCCTAGTTGGAAAAGAAGGATGCTATAAGCCCAAGGACTACAACAGGAAAACATTAGCCCAGTAAGGAAAGGAAGTAAAGACATACATAATGTAAATGAAAAGTAATGAATAAAGTATATAAAATGTCATACTCATAGATATGTCATATATAAACTATGAAGGGAGACTCATGTCAGCCTGTTTAACATAAAAAAAACCTTCACTGAAAGTTTAATCTTCAGAAGTTCCTCCGATTCAGTTACATGATTAGGAAGATCATTCCACAACCTGGTGACATTCCTCTAAAAATATCCTTCTAAATGTCTAGGATATGAATTATCTTTTGTTTTTTAATTTCCAGTTAAAAATATACTAAGTTATTGTTATTGCTTAAGGTGAATGAGTCTATTGCAGATACCAGTAGGTAATTTGCGTTGTATTTACTGAGGCTTTTTCGCTTCCGGCAATAGTTAGGAGAATGACGTCTTTTTATATCCTTTATTATGCGGTGTTTTCGTTAAAGTTTTTTTTATAACTTATTTTCGTCGGCATTATTGTGTGGTTCACCTTTGTGAGATAAATACCGTATAATTTTTAAAAATGTTGCAATATATCTCTTAAGAAGTCACTTATTTTTATCTATCGTTATGTAACTGTTTTCATTGTGTATATCACATGAACAAAAAATCACTTCTAATCATGGAGTTTGGTTGGCTTTAATAGAAAGAGTCATTCATCACTTATATAAGAATATGTCTGGTTATGATCTTAAGCAATATTTGGAAACTTTTCTATATCAGTAGACAATTTGCAATCACATACGTATCAGTAGTCTATTTGAAAAAAAAAAAAAAGAAGCTTTGGATATAAAAGTATTAGTGGAATATCAGATGAAAATGAAGCTGACTTGTTATACAGTTGGACACGAGAATTCCTGGTGCACCTTGCTCTGAAAAAGTGCATCCATCCACACCCTTACTGCGCGGAGAGTTCTGGTGTTTTGCCATCTCTTCCTACACTATCTGATGGTTACTCACTGCGAAGTAAGAGTGCCCCAGGTTGCACTTCTTTGGAGTGAGGTGTGCCAGGGACTCCTGTGTCCAACTGTACATAGGGCTTGTATGAACATTACTAAAATGACCTCATGCACGCGGAATTATGTCCTAATGTAGGCATTTGATGCAACCGGCGGAGATCATTTTGATCCTTGTCTGACGTCCGATGAAGTCAAGCAACGTTGGGTCTGATAAGCATTTGGTTGGGTGGTTATTAGGAAATGCCAGATGCCTTGGGTTCTTGAACGTTAAAAAGCATAAAACGCTTGTCAACACACCGATGTTCAGTGGGCGTGTGAGCAGGTGGTATATGTGTATATGCTGCTATATGATAGCATGAAATTTTATAATAATACACTTATTCTCATAAATATACGCTCATGAACTATATGTGAAAGAGAATTTGCAGAAGAAGGTTGGCGCTTTAATCATTCTTTTGCTAAGCAATTGAAAAATATCCTCCGCAGTGTATCCCGTTCGAAAAATTTTAAGACTAACTCTGCCATAAGAATTGCATGAGCTGTTGTCTCGTCTCTCTCTCTCTCTCTCTCTCTCTCTCTCTCTCTCTCTCTCTCTCTTTGTGGCTTGTGGGCGTTATTTTAATCTGCAAAACAAAATGCCTCGGGTTGTTTCACGAAACTGAACGACGGTTAATGAATTCCATTGCATGTTTCATGAAACGGCAAATGAATTCTTGTTGCATCAAACATGCAAAATGCAGATGACAACGAAAACTCATACAGCATTCAAAGGTAAATTGAAGACGTAACTCATCCTTTGATGTTTTTTTGTTTTTTTCTAATTTGTAATTGATTTGCTTATTGGTATGCTATTTACTAGATCAAGTGGATGTGTATGCTAGCTTCTTCTGGATATCGTGGTTTTATTCTTTGCAAATGTTCAATGTAAATCAGCATTTTTTAGAGGGATCTAATATTTTTGAAGGTTCCACTTAAAGTTAGGAATCGGCATTTTTAGTGGGATCTTATATTTTGAAGGTTTTACTTAAGTTAGGAATCAGCATTTTTAGAGGGATCTTTTATTTTGAAGTTTCCACTTAAGTTAGGAATCGGTAATTGTGGAGGGATCTTATATTTATAAGGTTCCACTCAAGTTAGGAATCAGTATTTTTGGGAGAGATCTAATATTATTGAAGGTTCCACTTAAAGTTAGGAATCGGCATTTTTTAGAGGGATTTTATATTTAGAAGGTTCCACTTAAGTTAGGAATAAGCATTTTTAGAAGGATCTTTTATTTTGAAGTTTCCACTTAAGTTAGGAATCGGTAATTGTGGAGGGATCTTATATTTTAAAGGTTCCACTTGAGTTTGGAATCAGTATTTTTAGAGAGATCTTATATTTTGAAGGTTCCACTTAAATTAGGAATCAGTATTTTTTAGAGGGATCTTATATTTTGAAGCTTCCTCTTAAGTTAGGAATCAGTATTTTTTAGAGGGATGGTATATTTTGAAGGTTCCACTTAAGTTAGGAATAATAATTTTTTAGAGGGATCTTATATTTTGCAGGTTCCACTTAAGTTAGGAATAAGTATTTTTTAGAGGGGTCTTATATTTTGAAGGTTCCACTTAGGTTAGGAATAAGTATTTTTTAGAGGGATCTTATATTTTGAAGGTTCCACTTAAGTTAGGAATCAGTATTTTTTAGGGGGATCTTATATTTTGAAGGTTCCACTCAAGTTAGGAATCGGTATTTTTTAGAGGGATCTTATATTTTGCAGGTTCCACCCAAGTTAAGAATCAGTATTTTTTAGAGGGATCTTATATTTTGCAGGTTCCACTTAAGTTAGGAATCGGTAATTGTGGAGGGATCTTATATTTTGAAGGTTCCACTTAGGTTAGGAATCAGTATTTTTAGAGAGGTCTTATATTTAGAATATTCCTCTTGATTTAGGAATAAGTATTTTTTAGAGGGATGGTATATTTTGAAGGTTCCACTTAAGTTAAGAATAAGTGTTTTTTAGAGGGGTCTTATATTTTGAAGGTTCCACTTAAGTTAGGAATCAGTATTTTTTAGAGGGATCTTATATTTTGAAGGTTCCACTCAAGTTAGGAATCGGTATTTTTTAGAGGGATCTTATATTTTACAGGTTCCACTTAAGTTAGGAATCAGTATTTTTTAGAGGGATCTTATATTTTGAAGGTTCCACTCAAGTTAGGAATCGGTATTTTTTAGAGGGATGGTATATTTTGAAGGTTCCACTTAAGTTAGGAATAAGAATTTTTTAGAGGGATCTTATATTTTGCAGGTTCCACTTAAGTTAGGAATAAGTATTTTTTAGAGGGGTCTTATGTTTTGAAGGTTCCACTTAAGTTAGGAATCAGTATTTTTTAGAGGGGTCTTATATTTTGAAGGTTCCACTCAAGTTAGGAATCGGTATTTTTTAGAGGGATGGTATATTTTCAAGGTTCCACTTAAGTTAGGAATAAGAATTTTTTAGAGGGATCTTATATTTTGCAGGTTCCACTTAAGTTAGGAATAAGTATTTTTTGGAGGGATCTTATATTTTGAAGGTTCCACTTAAGTTAGGAATCAGTATTTTTTGAGGGATCTTATATTTTGAAGGTTCCACTTAAGTTAGGAATCAGTATTTTTTAGAGGGATCTTATATTTTGAAGGTTCCACTTAAGTTAGGAATCGGTATTTTTTAGAGGGATCTTATATTTAGCAGGTTCCACCCAAGTTAGGAATAAGTATTTTTAGAGGGATCTTATATTTTGCAGGTTCCACTTAAGTTAGGAATCGGTATTTTTAGAGGGATCTTACATTTTGAAGGTTCCACTTAAGTTAGGAATCAGTATTTTTTAGAGGGATCTTATACTTAGAAGATTCCACTTGATTTAGGAATAAGTATTTTTTAGAGGGATGGTAGATTTTGAAGGTTCCACTTAAGTTAGGAATAAGTATTTTTTTAGAGTGATGGTAGATTTTGAAGGTTCCACTTAAGTTAGGAATAAGTGTTTTTTAGAGGGGTGTTACATTTTGAAGGTTCCACTTAGGTTAGGAATAAGTATTTTTTAGAGGGATCTTATGTTTTGAAGGTTCCACTTAAGTTAGGAATCAGTATTTTTTAGAGGGGTCTTATATTTTGAAGGTTCCACTCAAGTTAGGAATCAGTATTTTTTAGAGGGATGGTAGATTTTGAAGGTTCCACTTAAGTTAGGAATAAGAATTTTTTAGAGGGATGGTAGATTTTGAAGGTTCCACTTAAGTTAGGAATAAGTGTTTTTTAGAGGGATCTTATATTTTGAAGGTTCCACTTAAGTTAGGAATCGGTATTTTTTAGAGGGATCTTATATTTAGCAGGTTCCACCCAAGTTAGGAATAAGTATTTTTTAGAGGGATCTTATATTTTGCAGGTTCCACTGTTAGGAATCGGTATTTTTAGAGGGTTCTTACATTTTGAAGGTTCCACTTAAGTTAGGAATCAGTATTTTTTAGAGGGATGGTAGATTTTGAAGGTTCCACTTAAGTTAGGAATAAGAATTTTTGAGAGGGATGGTAGATTTTGAAGGTTCCACTTAAGTTAGGAATCAGTATTTTTTAGAGGGATCTTATATTTTGAAGGTTCCACTTAAGTTAGGAATCGGTATTTTTTAGAGGGATCTTATATTTAGCAGGTTCCACCCAAGTTAGGAATAAGTATTTTTTAGAGGGATCTTATATTTTGCAGGTTCCACTTAAGTTAGGAATCGGTATTTTTAGAGGGATCTTACATTTTGAAGGTTCCACTTAAGTTAGGAATCAGTATTTTTTAGAGGGATCTTATACTTAGAAGATTCCACTTGATTTAGGAATAAGTATTTTTTAGAGGGATGGTAGATTTTGAAGGTTCCACTTAAGTTAGGAATAAGTATTTTTTAGAGGGATGGTAGATTTTGAAGGTTCCACTTAAGTTAGGAATAAGTGTTTTTTAGAGGGATCTTATATTTTGAAGGTTCCACTTAGGTTAGGAATAAGTATTTTTTAGAGGGATCTTATGTTTTGAAGGTTCCACTTAAGTTAGGAATCAGTATTTTTTAGAGGGGTCTTATATTTAGCAGGTTCCACCCAAGTTAGGAATCAGTATTTTTTAGAGGGATGGTAGATTTTGAAGGTTCCACTTAAGTTAGGAATAAGAATTTTTGAGAGGGATGGTAGATTTTGAAGGTTCCACTTAAGTTAGGAATCAGTATTTTTTAGAGGGATCTTATATTTTGAAGGTTCCACTCAAGTTAGGAATCGGTATTTTTTAGAGGGATGGTATATTTTGAAGGTTCCACTTAAGTTAGGAATAAGAATTTTTTAGAGGGATCTCATATTTTGCAGGTTCCACTTAAGTTAGGAATAAGTATTTTTTAGAGGGATCTTATATTTTGAAAGTTCCACTTAAGTTAGGAATCAGTATTTTTTGAGGGATCTTATATTTTGAAGGTTCCACTTAAGTTAGGAATCAGTATTTTTTAGAGGGATCTTATATTTTGAAGGTTCCACTTAAGTTAGGAATCGGTATTTTTTAGAGGGATCTTATATTTAGCAGGTTCCACCCAAGTTAGGAATAAGTATTTTTTAGAGGGATCTTATATTTTGCAGGTTCCACTTAAGTTAGGAATCGGTATTTTTAGAGGGATCTTACATTTTGAAGGTTCCACTTAAGTTAGGAATCAGTAGTTTTTAGAGGGATCTTATACTTAGATGATTCCACTTGATTTAGGAATAAGTATTTTTTAGAGGGATGGTAGATTTTGAAGGTTCCACTTAAGTTAGGAATAAGTATTTTTTAGAGGGATGGTATATTTTGCAGGTTCCACTTGAGTTAGGAATCGGTATTTTTTAGAGGAATCTTATATTTTGCAGGTTCCGCTCAAGTTAGGAATCGTTATATTTTAGAGGGATCTTATATTTTGAAGGTTCCACTTAATTTAGGAATCAGTAATTTTAGAGGGATCTTATATTTTGAAGGTTCCACTTGAGTTAGAAATCAGTATTTCCTAGAGGGATCTTATATCTTGAAGGTTCCACTTAAGTTAGGAATCGGTATTTTTTAGAGGGATCTTATATTTTGCAGGTTCCACTTAAGTTAGGAATCGGTATTCTTTATAGGGATCTTATATTTTGCAGGTTCCACTTAAATTAGGAATCGGTATTTTTTAGAGGGATCTTATATTTTGAAGGTTCCACTTAAGTTAGGAATCGGTATTTTTTAGAGGGATCTTATATTTTAAAGGTTCCACTTAAATTAGGAATCGGTATTTTTTAGAGGGATCTTATATTTTGAAGGTTGCACTTAAGTTAGGAATCGGTATTTTTTAGAGGGATCTTATATTTTAAAGGTTCCACTTAAGTTAGGAATAGGTATATTTTAGCTGGATCTTATATTTTGAAGGTTCCACTTGAGTTAGGAATCAGTATTTCTTTTCAGCTGCTGATTCTCATCTTAATTTGTTGGACAGAAACTTACGGTCTATTAAATTTTTTATTCCTGATCTAGATATTAATCTTTGGCACCGTCGTTCAATTAGTTCATTATGCATGTAACATAAGATTTTTCATAACTCTGACCATCCTTTACATTCAGATCTCCCTGGACAATTTTATCCTGTTCGTAATACTAGGCAGGCAGTTAATTCTAATAGCCAGGCCTTACCATCATGAGGCTCAATATTACACAGTATTCTTGAAGTTTTATTCCAGCTGTTACCAAGTTGTGGAATGATCTTCCTAATCGGGTGGTTGAATCAGTAGAACTTCAAAAGTTCAAAGTTGGAGCAAATGTTTTTATGTTGACCAGGCTGACATGAGTCTTTTTATAGTTTATAAATGACATATCTGTTTTTGACGTTAGTATTTTATATAGGACATATCTTTTTTGACGTTACTGTTTTTAGAATGATTTATTGTTAATTTGTTCTCATCATTTATTTATTTCCTTATTTACTTTCCTCACTGGGCTATTTTTTCCTATTGGAGCCCTTGGCCTTATAGCATCTTGCTTTTCCAACTAGAGTTGTAGCTTGGCTAATAATAATAATAATAATAATAATAATAATAATAATAATAATAATAATAATAATAATAATAATAATAATAATAATAATAATAGAGGGATCTTATATTTTGAAGGTTCCACTTGATTTAGGAATCAATACTTTCGCCTTGGCAACTAAATTCATTCGAAGTAATTCTGGTAGATTTTCCACCAGCTATTAGACCAATCAGAATATGTGAATTTATCAAAAAAATAAAGGTCAAATACCAAAGACCAATTCACATGGTATGAAGATACTATTTATTCCTTTTGGGAATACGATTTTTATTGAATTATTCTCAATTCTTTTAATGAGGCGTATTTGCACCGACTCGCAGGGGTGCCGTTTTAGATCGGAAAAGTTTCCTACTAAGTGATTGGTTATAATTATTTTGTCAAATCAATCGGTGATTAGGAAACTTTTCCGAGCTAAAAGGCCAACCTACGAGTCAGTGCAAATGAGCCTTATCAAAGAAAAAAAATCAAGTATAGTATATAGCTTTCCTCTTGATATAGGAACTTATTTTCATACTTGTGTCAACAAAAAAAAATTAAAAAGAAGAGTGATAACAAATATGCTTAGCTACAATTTTTGCAAAGATGTAATTGTGTAAAATATCACCTTCCCGAGAGAAAAACAGGAATCCAATTTTTGCTAAACCAGAAATTTCTTTCAATATTTGGGACTCGCCACCGGCCAAGGCAAACCATTCAACTACTGCGAATTCTTAAGAGCTCTGGACGAGGAACGACCGATAATGGGAATTGAGCCAGTGGCTGGAATATATCTAATCTATTACCTGGAATGCCTCTTGAAGGAAATGAGTCGACGTTTCACGGTCGCTCAACTGTCTCTAATTTCTTGACCTAATTCTTAACAATGGGCTGTCTGGGGAAATAATTTTCTCCTCGTTTTGGCTCACTAGATGGCTCTGCGTTCGGATTTCTTAGTATCCCCTCGGTGATCGGAACATTTTGAGTAGAGAAAGAATTAGGTTTATTGTCATCATTTGGGTGTTCATTACTTTAGTGCATATGAGAGAGAGAGAGAGAGAGAGAGAGAGAGAGAGAGAGAGAGAGGGTAATTATATGATTTATTCATCTTAAATCATAAAAAAAAATTGACCGGAATCCTCCCCTATATGATAAAGAACAAGTGTCTGGCTATATATATATATATATATATATATTTATATTTATATGATGTATGTATATATATAAGTTTATATGTGTGTGTGTGTATATATATATATATATATATACATACATATATATACATAGCTATATCATGTCACGCTGACTCGGTGTCTCCCCGTCTATCTGGTATGATGGAGAGAGAATAGTCATACCCTGGTGATATGGGGTACCTCAAGAGGCACACTTAGAACCAAGATTACATACACTAGTTTATAAGAGAAACTATGGAATTAAAGAGAGACGGGCAAACAAAGACGTAAAATTGTAAGGTGATTCCTTTATGTCTAGATATAAAAAAGACTTTGACTATATAATTCGTGAGATATAAAGTCAATTCAATGATGATAAAGAGAGAATGGATTAACTCGGCTGGAATAATAATCATTCTTTTGTCTACCTCAAAAAATGGCAAAAGTGATACAAAGGAAGGCGAAAAGAAGAGAACTCTTGCATGCGGGTCGTTGCATTATGACAGCTACTGTACATGAGGGCGGAGGGTGACTGCTGCCTGACTCCTGCTTAGGGGATGGAAGCTCCCCAGGGATTTCTTATCATGAGAACCAGCAGCATACTCTCTCTCTCTCTCTCTCTCTCTCTCTCTCTCTCTCTCTCTCTCTTGTTCTTAAGCTGTAGATATCTAATCAAGTAACCTATGACTTGGCTATAGCAATCATAATCTCTCTCTCTCTCTCTCTCTCTCTCTCTCTCTCTTATCGTTTTGAACTCTTTTATGTTGATTGAAATATACTGGTCCGGATACCATAGAACCAACCACTCGAGCCCCCCCCTCTCTCTCTCTCTCTCTCTCTCTCTCTCTCTCTCTTCATCTTATTGTTTTGAAATCATATTATGTTGCTATAAATATACTGATCCATATACCATAGAACCTACTACTCGACTCCCTCTCTCTCTCTCTCTCTCTCTCCTCTCTCTCTCTCTCTCTCTCTCTCTCTCATTGTTTTCCCCTTATTAGACGTTCCTGTCGTGCCTCTGTCATTCCGTTCCGGCGTCCCAGGCGTACTAAGCAATGTACAATTCCTCCTATTTTCTGTAACGTTAATATTCTAATGGTTTTGTTCGACTTCTTGCTGGCTTTTCTTAACGTATGTTCACGTTCGTTCCTTCTGTACTTTTTAAAAGGATATTTCCGTTTGAGAGAGAGAGAGAGAGAGAGAGAGAGAGAGAGAGAGAGAGAGAGAGAGAGAGAGAGCTTGTAATTTACTTTACGTAAATATGATTATTATTATTACTAGCTAAGCTACAGACCTAATTGGAAAAGTAAGATGCTATAAGCACAAGGTTTACGACAGGGAAAAATAGCCCAATGAGGAGAGGAAACAAGAAAATAAATATTCTACCAAAGAAGTAAATGAACAATTAGAAGAAAATATGTTAAAAACAGATCTTTCATATATAAACTATTAAAACGTGAAAAAAGCAAGAGGAAGAGAAATAACATTGAATAGTGTTCCCAAGTCTACCCTCAAGCAAGAGATCTCTAACCCAAGAAAGTGGTACACTATAATACAGAGGCTAAAGTACTACCCAATAATAGAAAGCAATTATTTGATTTTGGAGTGTTTTACTCCTAGAAGAGCTGCTTCCCATAGCTAAAGAGTCTTTTCTACCCTTACCAAGAGGAAGGTAGACACCGAACAGTTACAGTACAGTAGTTAAATCCTTGACGGAAGAAGGGGTCCAATGAAGTACTGTTTGTCAGTGAAAGGACCCAATAAGTCTCTAGTGGTAGTATCTCCACAAGTGTCTGGTGCCCTGGTCTACCCACTACCTAGAATACGTTTATTCTGATTTTTTGCTGCATTTTATTTCAGTTCTGTTGTATTCTTATAAAATGTATGTATATGAGACATTCTTTTATTATTTTTATCCCTTAATTAATGTAAATAATACTAAATACTGTTTAGCTTAAAAAAAGTGTTTTCTTTTTTCTTTTTGTACCGACGTTTATTTTTTACACTGACAATTCTGTGAATCTTTCTTTATATAATAAAGAGGGAGTGACAGGCTTTTATATATATATATATATATATATATATATATATATATATATATATATATATATATTTATATATACATATATATTTGTATATATATATATATATATATATATATATATATATTTATATATTTATATATTTGTATATTTATTTTATATATATATATATATATATATATATATATATTGTATATATATTTATGTATATATATATATTTATATATATATATATATATATATATATGTATATATATATATATCCCTGTCTCTCGGGGAGGAAACGTAGTCATACCCTTGTGAGAGGGATACCCTGAGAGGTACACTCGGAAACCACAACTGCCGTGTTGTAGTTAGGAAAGAAGGAGGATGGGTGGAAAGAGTTTGAATGTGTTTGTGCATATCTATCTAAATATTTAGTCGTCATTTTGGCGGGTCATGTACACTAGTCTATTATATACGTTAGTCGTCCTTTGATGACTTGTAATACATTACAGGATTCTATAAAAGCCTATTAATCGTAAAAAGAATTTAGTGTGATATTATTATTATTATTATTATTATTATTATTATTATTATTAGTCAAGCTACAACCCTTGTTGGAAAAGCAAGATGTCATAAGCCCAAGGGCTGTAACAGGGAAAAATAGCCCAGTGAGGAAAGGAGATAAGGAAATAAGTAAATGATGAACACTAAATCATTCTAAAAACAGTAACAACGTCAAAACAGATATGTCCTATATAAAATTTCTCTTTCAAAACGTTAATTTGCTGACTGGCAAATACAAAATGGCAAATACAAAATATAAGTTATCGCCATCTCCAAACGCATCAAGTCTTATCAAGTCTTTCTCAGTGAAATCAACTGCAAGACTTTTTCACCTGCGTATCCCGCATTGCTCTTCAGACATGAAAGCACTTTCTCTTTATTTCTTTCTTGAATGGATGCGAACTAAAGATTTTCTTTGAAATTGTTGCTTGGAAAACCAGTATTTCTCCACCGAGTTATATTTATTACCGTTTCGTAGCTTAGTGTGGCATTAGAGGGATCTGAACTTATTCAATCATCTCTGCTTCTGCGCGAGGTCTGGAACCCCCCACCCCACTCCCCCATCCTTAACCTCTAACATCATCCCCCTCCCTATCCCCCGCCACTCCTTCGCCAGAACTAAAGCACACGTGGCTTCTCAGCTTGAAATATTTCATGATATGATAAATATATCTTTATGAAACCGACTTGGTATCTCAATTTCCTTTTCTGAAATGTTTGTGCCTGGAAATACAGCAAAGCTTTCGTGTCGATTTCGTCAGATATTTGTTGCATTTCTAGAATTATCGAAGACGTCGAGGTTCTGCCGTGATTTCGCAAAATTTGTTTCAACAGAGGAATTGCTCTCTCTCTCTCTCTCTCTCTCTCTCTCAGGCAGCGTCTACAGTGCTTTTGTAATTTTGTAATAACAACGACTAAAAATATAAATAGATTTCAAAAGATTAGTCGTCGGGGGATCTAAATAGCTGTTGAAAAGATCTAAGAATTTGTGTTTTATAATTCGAATTAGTGGATAACGTGGTGACTAAACATACTTGTCTTGTTTGCCGATTTTTTTTTTTTTATTCTTCAGAACAAATTGTATCACTAGTCAGAATGGCAAATTTTTATTGTCGATTGTTTTGTGGAAAATAATTGTCGCTTTTCAGACTGACCAAATTTTCTTGGAGTTCTCCATTTTCAAATAATATATAACGTGTCTGAGAAAGAGGGGAATATTAAGTAAGTAGTTTTAAAATATATAAGACTTCTCCACTTATAATTCATTATTAATATTCTCGGTAATCTCTTCAGGTAAGGCTAGATAAGAGGTTAATTTGACTGTTCTGTCTTCCCTTATGTAGTAAGAACACCTTTGGTAGTTTTTCAATGTCCTGTGGGAAGAGTGTAAGAATAATACCGATGTATGTCTTTTGTGTCGTAGAAAACGACTAAAAAGACAGCTGCTGCCTTGCAGTCTTGCTTTTTAGCAAATAACTGGACTCTGAAAAGGCTAGGCCTACAAAAGGCTAGAGCGACAAAAGACTATGCCTAATGATGATAACGGGAAAATGTTCTCTTGCAGTTGGACATTTAATCAAACGCTAGGCCCAGCACTAATAAGTGTGGTGGATGACTGCAAGGGCATGTGATCGTAGAAACTCTCTGCCAAAATTATAAACCAAGCGGCCGACCCCTTCATGTAGGGATAACGGAGGGAAGGAAGGTCTTTGGTACCACTATTCAAAGTACCTGGACTTTTTGCCATCCCTTCCTTTCGACCAATCGTATTATATGCTGTTTCTTTTGTAATCCCACTTGATAAGAAATAATAAACAACCAAAGAACAAAATAATATTTATTTTTTGCATTTAGCGTTCTTGCATTACCAGAATGAAAGAAAGGTCCAATTACGAAACAATATGCTTATAAACCTAATCTAAGCGAAACCAACAGTCTTGAATCCAGCATATCTTTGATGTAACCATCCTTCGCGGACTCTGATCGCCATCTCCCATGTTTTCTTAAACAATCTATCTGAAACGCCAGAATTAGTGCAAACTGTCGCACCACCCGCTCTTAGACTATGCAAACCGTATTGTGAAATGTCTGAAACTATAGATTTAAAAGCTTCAATAAACAGTTCCCGCATTCTTGAATAAGTCAAAGGTTTATTAACCTTTCTAATCTGATAACCTGCCTTTGTTTTAGTAATATTCCGAAAAAATAAATTCAGAACTTTCATTAGAAAACCTACACCACATAAAATACTTCTCCAGATTTCTGACCGGACATACATCAGTATGTGTCCTAGCAATTACAACATGTTGACCATCTCTATATATATCAGTCTACTTTTCTCAATAAAAATAGACATATGCGTTTGTTCAAAACAAACATCTGAACATCTGATGTTCAATAACTCACTGCATCGCAAAAAACCAGAAAATGCAACCAAACATGCACATATTGTTCTTTGATTATAAATGTTTCCACTTTCAAAAAATTTACAGTACATTTGTTTTAACATTTCTGCATTTATAGGCTCTTTTTTCGTTATCGGTACAGACAAACGTCTTTCCCCTGCCTCATACACATTCTTCACTAAATCCGAATCTGCCGGAGATGAAATTCCAATAACGGAATATGCCCAGCGAATTCCATACAAGGCTGAAGATAACACACTCACTGAAACTCCTTCCTGAATTAAACTTGCTAAATACATACAAATCACCAAAGGCTTCATAATAGACTTTTTATCATGAATGCCATTCTTCTCCAACCACGTAACCCACTTCATATAGCTCCGATAGTACACTTTAGTCGTAGAAATTGCACGCCACTCTGCTAATAATTCTGGAATTCTCTCTATATTTTCTTTTACAGATTCCGGAAGAATGGCTACGTCATTTTCATATGCCTGCAAAAATAGATGTAAAATAAAAACCTTAATAAACACATGCTTTTATTTAAAGTCAATTTTCAAACATAGCATATAAAAATTCAGATCAACATTTCCAAACATTGAATCATAACTTTTCCCACACATATAAAAATCCTTCTGTGATGGTAAATAAACAACACCCTTAACAAAATGATCAAATTGTGTACCATCTGGACACAACAATGGCCAAAAACTTGACGATTCCCATTTCGGAACCACTAAAGCACCGCAAACTTTATCTTCTGACATTTTTGCCAAAACTCTACCTACCAAATAAATAGATGGACAGAACCACCCTCTTATGTTAGCCCAACTCTCTGTAAATGCATCAATACCGCTACATTTCATGTTCCAGTACCTTGAATAAAACTTATCTAATTTGTGATTACTATCACTAGCAAACCAATCAATCTCAAATGATCCACATTCCATGAGAAATACCATGCCTAGAATTTACAACATAACCACCAAAAGCATGTCCACTAGCATCCGAAAATACAAACTTAATCACACGATGGTTGACACTTCAACTGCCTAATATTAATAGCATCTATGTTGTCTAACCAAAACTGAATTTGACGACAACTGTCATTTGATAAAACTATATGATCATTCCATGACCTTGAATTTAAAATGTCAACACTCAAGCACCTTGTCATCAGCTGACTAACAGACCCTATCCGAACAAACACTTTTCTAAATTTGACACAATCACCCATGATTTCTAAACCGGTATCTCGAACTTTCTTTAATATTTTTTTTTTTTTTTTTTTTTTTTAACTAACCTCATCTTGTCAATACAAAAACCTAACCAAACTAAGTTCTGCACTGGTGACCGCGCTGATTTACGATAATTGATAACAAAACCACTCAACCGTAAATCTTCCCGAACACTCTCCGCCATTGACCTAGTTTCTTGTACGTCACAACCAATACCGATACCATCATCCAAATACATAAGGACTCGTTTTCCCTCTCCCCTCCACTTCTTAATAAGAGGCCTAGTAACTTTTGTAAAAACATACGGAGCCGATTGTAATCCAAACGGGAGAACCAAAAATTTAAAAAATTGTTGTTCTCCATTCCTTATCCACGCAAATCCCAAAAATTCTGTATGGGGGTAAAACATTTCAATATGATGATAAGCTGAATGTAAATCAAAACTGAACATAAATGAATTAGACTTGAGATATAGAAGTGCCGTTCTAATATCCTCATACTTCACGCTTTGTCTAAGTATATGTAAATTGACTCATCTTAAATCTAAAATAAGTCTCTTTTTATTGTTTGACTGGACAGAAAACTGTTAGAGGATTAACAATATAAGGAGCAAAATTGCATTGTTCAATAAGTCCTTGATTTAACAATTCTGAAATTGCACTATCAACAAACTCCTTATGCATAAGTGAAGAATTGTTATTTTTAAGAACATTTCTACAAGGCATAGTGTAAAAAGGGATTTTATAACCGTGTTTTATAATATCTAAAACACTGTCATAAGCACCAATATTTTCCCAAAATTGTACATTTAACCTTAATCTGCCTTTAATACTTGAATCAGTAACACTTTGACTTTCAAATTCATAATTGTCAAGTAAGCAATACTCATCTTTAACAAAACTTGAAGCGTCAGACTGTACTCTGCTTTTTCTCTGATTGTCCTCCGACTGAACTAGGGGCGGATCTTGACCTGAGGAGCGGGCATTCCCGTTGTAAGTGGGTGAAATCCCCGCAGACATAGCACCTACCGACTCGAAAGGGAAAATTTCCGACCTGCAGTCTAGGTTGAAGAATCGGCCGTGGAACGTAAGGAACAGCAGGAAC
>NC_090752.1:72414130-72416630 GCF_036898095.1 Palaemon carinicauda | reverse complement strand
AGACTAATTAAAAACAACATCCTTAGGAGAAAGGAATCTTGGCAGACTAATACCTAATTTTAAAAGTTTACGTTTATGAACCTCTGTTATATTTAGAGTATATTGTTTAATATTTCTACTTAAAAGTGATTTAACATAAAAACCATCGAGCGGGGACAAAGTGTTGTACAATGAATATGACAGGGAGGACACTGAGCTTTTCAATCTATTGATAGATTTAGATTTAAAGACAATTTCAATGTCTAAGAGGGACTGAGTAGCAGCTCTATAAAAATCAGAGTTATATAGTGAAGATCTATATAATTTAAACTTGATGAAATTAGGCACAATATTACTCATCTTACAATATAGCAAAAAATCGTGATCAAGTTGGGCCTTCTTCCATTCAAGATTAACTCTATTCAAACCCTTTTATTTAGAGCATATTCCTTATGTTCGGACTGGCATAACTTTCGTAAAGAAATTTCATTTTTAAAAACCTATTTTACATACAATTGTTATCCTTCACACCTCTATGACAAAATTGTTAATAAATTTCTTAATAGTATTTTTCAGCCTAAATATAAATGTCCTGAAGTTCCCAAAAAACTAATGTATGTATCATTGCCTTATGTTAGAAATGCTCTTTTCAGAAACAAGCTCACCACAGCCCTCAGCACTCTGTACCCATATGTGAATTTTAAGTTTATATTAAAAAACCCTTTAAATATTGGCAAACTTTTCAGGTTCAAAGACACCCTCCCGGAGTTGATGCGGTCCTTCGTTGTTTACAAGTATACTTGTCCAAAATGTAATTTTGGAAACTATATCGGGTCTACCCGATGACTACTGAAGGTCCGCATCGATTCCCATAGGGGGGTCAGTCATCGCACTGGTTCCATATTAAAATCCCAAGAATTTTCCTCTATAAGAAATCACTCTAACACATGTAAAACTCATATCCAATACAACCATTTCGAAATTCTTTCCCAAACATCCGATTGCCTTTCGCTCCTTCTCTTGGAATCTCTTTATATAAAGAAACTGTCCCCTTCCTTAAATAATCAAACCACCTCCACACCATTACATATTGCCTAACTGCCATTACCTATCATCCCTAGTTGATCTATTTTTTGTTCGTAGTTAAAGCATTTTCTTCAAGAATTTTCTCAAATATTCCTATAGTTTTCAGCCACATCTCTTGACAGTAAGTTCGACCATTCATTTACATATATGTATAATTTTTATTCCATTTTGATCACAAGTGTTTTTATCATTATAGTTGTAAAGGACCTCTGTTAGCCACATGTTTTTATATAACGTTTAGGTTTCTGTATTTTGATTCTTTTAACCGTTTTTTAATATTTTTTATACCAAAGCAATTTTAAGCAAAAATGTATGATTAATTTCTAATGTAAACATAATTTCATGTTTTATGTAGCCCTGATGATGGGAATGGATTCCCGAAACGTTGGTGTAGAATAAATATGTAAGATGATCCGAAGTCTTCTTGCTGTCCTCTTCATCCTTAAACTTAAGCTTGCCAGAAGCGAAAATGTTAATTGATATTGTTATATATATTATTTATATATAGCTAGATATGTCAGAGAAAGAGACTTTTAAACTCAAACCCCCGGTTTTTATCAGCCTTTTAATTTCATAAATTGAACATTGGTGATGCAAAGTTACCCCTAGTTTATGCAATTTCGGTATTCGTTTTTTCTTATTATTCATTGCTCTTAGTCGTGTTTGATTAAATCAAAATGCATTTTTTCCACACAGATTTTCCCATCCACCTCTCTCTCTCTCTCTCTCTCTCTCTCTCTCTCTCTCTCTCTCTCTCTCTCTCCATTAATTTTAAATGATATACCACCGACAGTACGTTTCAACGGAACGCTAATGAAATGTGGTTATTGGTTTCCTTAGACTTACGCGATACTCCATCTTGCAGTTTTGTTAATATAGTTGTGTGCATGCGTTTATGCGAGATTTTACTGGTCCTGTGTGTTTATACTGTTTTTGAAAGAATTTGCGTGTGTATTTGTCATCACAAGCATACATACAAACACGTTTATATATATATATATATATATATATATATATATATATATATATATATATATATATATATATATATATATATATATATATATATATATATATATGATAAAGTTTTGCACATTTAGACGTGTTTTTCATATTCAAATAAGCCATATATTTTTGATACATTAATGTCTTGATTCTCTTAACGACCTCGGGATCAGACCCCAGGCGAAATCACACAAAGACAAGAGCTTGTGACCGGCCGGGAATCGAACCCTGGTCCGGCAAGCTTGTATAGACAGTGACTACCACTTGGCCAAGCTTGCCGGACCAGGATTCGATTCCCGGCCGGTCACAAGATCTTGGCTTTGTGTGATTTGGCCTGGGGCACTGATCTCGAGGTCGTTAAGAGAATCCAGACATTAATGTATAAAAAATATATGGCTTATTTGAATATATATATATATATATATATATA
>NC_090752.1:72406630-72411630 GCF_036898095.1 Palaemon carinicauda | reverse complement strand
ATCCTCTCCTAGTTGATCACCAAAGTTATCTCTTTAAACACAGTGATGAAGAAGTATTTAAGAATTAAATAAAGATAAAGTTAAATGAATTAAATTGAATTAAAGTTCTCAACTAGGATTAGAATTTAATTGGCTTTGGAAGCACAATGTGAAATTAACTCATAAGTAATGAAATAGGGATATAAATATATTAACACATTCAACAAGGATTAACTATGATTCTCTCTCTCTCTCTCTCTCTCTCTCTCTCTCTCTCTCTCTCTCTCTCTCTCTCTCTCTCTCTCTCTCTCTCTCTTTGAATAAAAAGCAAGATATATCATCCCAATCAGTCTTCGAAGTAAATGGCTTTTCCGCAGATCCAAAAAGCTTTTTTCCACAGTCAACAGACCCGGCAGCTTTGTCGTCAGCAGATTATATTTTACTTTCTAAATAGAATGATCCGTTTTACATTTACTTTCAGAGAGAGAGAGAGAGAGAGAGAGAGAGAGAGAGAGAGAGAGAGAGAGAGAGAGAGAGAGAGAGAGAATCCCGGCAAAAGGTATAGATAATAAACCTCGAGTCCTCTGCTCTTGATTCAGTATCTTTATGTGGTCTAGTCGATAAAAACTATTTTCAGTTTGTTATCTTATTAACACAATCGACTTGATGCCATCATTTGCTCACAGACTTCTATCCCTGCGCTATTTCTGCCAGCCTCTATTCCCTCTTCTGTAGTTCTGATACCCCCTCCTACCTCCTCTAAAACCCTTACCATCCTGCGTAGCTCACAGCCTACGTTCCCTCCTCTTTAGGTGTCAGCCTCCCTTCCCTCCTCTGTAAGTCCCAGGCTCCCTTCCCTCTTATGTGGCTCTCAGCCTTCCTTCCTTCCTTTACATCACTGTCTTCCTTCCCTCGTACGTAGCTCCCAGTCTTCCTTCCCTCCTCAGTAGTTCTCAGCCTCCATCCCGCCCTTTGTATCTCTCAGCCTCATTCTCCTCTGGAGCAATAGCCTCCCTTCCCTCTAATAGTGTATGTCTCTCAACTTGCTTCCCTCCTCTGTAACTCTCAACCTCCTTTTCCTTTAAACCTCCCAGCCTAACTTTCCTCGTCTGTAACTATCTTCTTCCTTTCCCTCCTCTGTAGTTCTATGTTTTTGTACCACACGTGTTTGAAACACGCTTGTGCTGATGCACCAGTTAGGTAATAACTGAGAAGCGGGTTGAATACAACTAACTTCATTTAGACGGAGCATGAGCTTATATACAACCCGCTCCAAGGGAGAACGGCACAACAATTCAAACACAATGATGAAAGAACATGCAGGTTTAAACAGGTTATCAGTCTAAGAGGAGAGTGATAACGATAATATAAAAAAAAAAAATACTGTTACATTGTACGAGTGTGTGTGATATGTGTGGTACAAGGTCATACACTAACTGTTTTGATTTTTTATATTATCACTTGCTCTTCCCAGCACTGTTCATAGACTGACCTGTGTTATCATGCCAGCTCATGCTTTATCATGTTTGAATTTCTGTGACGTTCTTGCTCACAAGTCCCTGTATATAAATTCATGATCCTATGTAATAAAGTTAGTTTCATTATCCTCGCATCTTCAGTTATCACATGACTGGCGCCTCGCACATTGGTGACCACCGGCGTGTCCAGCTCCCTCCCGCCTTCCTCCTCACTGCTGTGTCTAACTGTTTGACGATACCGTCCTCAGACATGGACTCTTACTATCAATGCCACATCCCTGAAACTACCTCCCTTTGCAAGTACAGAGTCTCTCTGTATTCACCTGGTTTCAGAGCACTGAAGTCCAGATTTGCATTAAGGGTGTGACTTGCTAAAGCACCAAAGCAGACTATGTTATCACAGTGACACCTGAGGACATTTTACCAAAAATTTCAGGTTGACTTTGCGACCAAAGGGAACACCCCAAGAGCATACGACGCCCTCAAAGCATACCTCTTGGAGCAGTACTCACCATCACCGACCACCTGTATAGCCAAACGTTTTCAGCTCTCCCAACAACTGTTGGGAGAGACCAAAATGCTTCTCTCACCCTCCGGGAAATGACCAGTATCGCTTGCCTGCAACTTGCCGCAGATGGCTCTCCTCATTAAGTGAATCTACTGTGGCGCCTACCCAAACCTGTGCACACTGCCATCCCTGATGTTGATATTTTGCCCATGAAGGATCTGATGACCAAAGTCGATTCTCTTATGGACAGCCACTTCACCACCTTCAAAACCTCATCAATGCCCCCACTCCCTATGAAGAGGACAACAATTCAACATCAAACAAAGCTGACGCGAATGCAGTAGGACACAGACATCCACTCTGAGACGTACCACCACCCACATATTCCACCCCTCACCTACGCCCCAACCAACGACATCTCCAGCCTCTTACTGACAACCATCGGCTGCAGTTATACTACTACCACTCCAGGTTCAGTGCTGCTGAGAATAAATGTGTGCATGGGTGCCAGTGGACAAAAAAACTGTATAAGTGGGATAACGCTTGCAGAAGAGGCTTCCGTAACTAATCTTTTCTTTTTACATGGTGCAGGTACTGGCGTGTGATTTTTGGTAGACACTGATGCTTGCCGTTCTCTTCTTCCAAGGTCACTCTCCAGAACACAACGTACCTGACTAAGTCTGCCAACGTGCGCCTGTTAGCTGCCAATGGATCTACAATACTGACCCGCGGTTATGAAACCCTCATATTATCGTTTGGAAGCGCCAAATATAATTGGAAGTTTCTTGTTGCTGATGTCACCTTGCCAATCTTTGGTGCAGATTTCCTCTCACATTTTCACCTCCTGTTTGATGTTCTCACCATCGGATTCGTACTCCTCGACATTTCTCCTACCCACCCCCTCCATCCTCGCTCTCCAAATCATTGCACCCATGGATGCCTACGCCTACCTCCTTATGCCGTAACCTGATGTTTTCCGTCCAGATCTTTGTTAAACCCCCACGGTTCCCGGCAATAACGGTATTTTTCACTATATCTAGATGACGGGAACCCTAGTGTTCACCAAATTCAGGCAGCTGGCATTGGATCGTTTGACAGCTGCTAAACAAAAGTTTGCCGAAATGGACGACATACTTGTGTTCTCTTCCTCCAAAGAGGAACGCCTTCGTCACTTACACATCATGCTCGACCGACTACAAGAGAACAGCCTTGTGGCCCAGTACGACAAGTGTACCTATGGCGCAAACGAAGTATAGTTCTTAGGGCACCGCATCACTCTTGAAGGAGTGCACCCACTCCCTGAGAAGGCAGCAGCCGTTAAGAAATTCCCATGCCCTCGACTGTCAAAGCACTGTAAGAATTCTTTGGCATGATCAAGTATTATCACCGTTTCCTTCCAGCCATCACTGCCACTTTTGCCCCCCTCTACACCACCCTCAAGGGCAAGCCAGAAGACCTGAAATGGGGTCCCCTTTAAGAAGCGGCCTTCTGCAATGCAAAGAGTGCCCTATCAACCGCTGCTGCTCTCACTTTTCCTGTGTCACTTTCACCTCTCTTTCTCTCCACCGATGCCAGCGAAGTTGCTATTGGTGCAGTTCTCGAGCCCGTGGTCAACGTCTTGCCCCTCCCATTGGCCGGCTTCAGTAGAAAACTGTCCAAGACAGAATCCAGGTACTCTACCTTTGAATACGAATTGCTGGCGGTGCATTGGATTTCCGTGAATTTCGCCACCTCTTGGAAGGTATGCCCTTCGTCATTTGCATGGACCACATGCCTCTAATGCATGCCCTCACTCGACAGTCCGACGCCTGGTCCACCCGTCAATGATAATATTTCTCTGCCATAGCTGAATTCAGTTGTACCTTTCAATATGTCCCTGGGAAAAAGAATCCCGTTGCCAATGCCCTGTCAAGAAACGCATTGGCCTAAATTCACCTGACCTGAGATTGGATTATAAGGCCTTGGCAGAAGCCCAACAAAAAGATCCAAAGTACCAAGCATGTAGGACATCCTGCACATCCTTCCGGTGGGAAGACATCCCCCTTGACAACTCCAATGCCACCCTCCTCTGTGACGTCAGTACTGGTAGACATAAACCGTGGATACCTTCTTCCATGCACCGACAGGCGCTTGATTTCATTTATGACTTTTCACATCCCTCGTGCAAATCTACTGTACACCCACTAAAGATGAAGTACATTTGGCACTGTGTTACTAAGGCTGCTAAGGATTGGATCTGTGCCTGTACTTCATGCCAAACTTCAAAAGTACATCGACAAACGAATTCAGGAGTGGGTACCTTTCCTCAACCTCACCGTCATTTTTCCCACATTCACGTCGACGTAGTAGGGCTCCTACCCAGATCACAATGACATCGTTACCTGTTTACTGTCATTGGACGCTCCATTCTTTGGCTTGAAGCCATTCCCATGGAATCAGCCATGTCTGCCTCATGTACATCTACCTTACTCTAAGGATGGATAGCGAGATTTAGTATCTTTGAGCATATTACTTCTAACAGGGGTACCACTTTCACCTCTCAGTTATGGACATCATTAGCGAATCTCCTGGGAATCACCTTACATCAGACAAACCACCTACAACCCTGCTGCCAGCAGAATGGTTGAACATTTTCATCGCATCCTCAAAGCAACTTTGAAGTCCCGCTCCAAGAATTCCAACTGGTTTAACCAGCTTTCCTGGCTCCTCCAGTGACTAATGACCACATCTAAAGACGTTCTGGATGTCTTGGCAGCTAAAAAGGTGTACGGCAACCCGTTGGTCGTCCCTAGCAAACTTTTTACCGTTTACAACCTCCTCTGACAATCTCCAATGCCTACGTCACGTTGTGGGAAAATTTACTCCTTGCCGCCAGACTTACAAGCCCCCAACCAAGCAACACATACTGACAGATCTGCACTCGCCAACGCATGTTTTCCTATGCAACAACACCAGCAAGCGATCACTAACGCCCCCATACTCTGGCCCTTTCCTCATGATCTGTCATACACCGAAGGTATTCTTCATCAGCATTC
>NC_090752.1:72391630-72401630 GCF_036898095.1 Palaemon carinicauda | reverse complement strand
TCAAACCTAGGTATTCAACTATATTTCTGTTGGGTGCTTTCAGTTTTAATTTCATTGTGGCAGTGAGGAGCTGGTGATCACTACCAATATATAGCTTCTTACATTTCTCAGAGTCCTCCTTTTCTGTTTATTAAAGGCTATATGATCTATTTGATTTTCGTTATTGCCACACTGTGAAGTCCATGTAAACATGTGGATGTCTTTGTGCTGCAGAAGATTACCTCCCGTCATAAGACTGTTTGTTGAACAAAAACATATAAAGTTTGCAATTTCGCCAAGATCCTCAACACCCACCACATTCTTTATACCTGGATTATTACCTCATATATATATATGTATATATATATATATATATATATATATATATATATATATATATATATATATATATATATATATAAATTTCCTTGGTCTGAGGTTTCCTTACTAATACCCTTACAATGCGTTTCACCTAACGCCAAGATATCCAAATGATACTTCATAAAATCATTCTCCACTTGCTGTAACTTCCCAATCTGATTCATGGTTCTAACATTCCAATTACCAACTTTCAATTCTTCTTTAGTATTTATAAACTGGGAGATTCTTAGCACCCCGCTACGCCCGGGACTGTTTGCCAATCTGTTATTTTCGCTTTCCATAGACTGAATAAATCCATAGTGGATTCATTGGCTAAAATCATCAAAGGATAGCCAGTTCCTTGTGATGGACAATCCCTATCTAACTAGGCAAGTGATATCTGCCGGTCCATACTAATTCCAGTAAGATCAACCGCCAGGCATCAGGAATAAAAGCCTAAAAGACATCTTGTCTATCGCCTTAAACTCAATCCGTCACCTTGCTGCTAGTGATTTTATGGAAATTTAGGGGGATATATCCTCCACACCCAAAGTTCTAGTTACTCCACCAAGTTGCTCATCCGCTTATATAACTGTTGAAAAACTTGGATTGCTAAGATATACTGCAAGGGTTACATCAGCTGTGTAATGTAGAGCTAGAAAGAGGCCAGTGGCGATTTGGACTATTAGGTATAGGCTTAAGAGAGAACCGAAATTTCATAGATTTGAAATGTTGGCTGGGGTTGGGATATCAACCAGAGCTCCGTTGGCGATGTGATTTTAGGGAATTATGGATTTTTACTGGAATTTTTCGGTTATTTAGCATAATAACCACATTTCTAACCGTTATTCTTCAAAATTACTAAGATTTTAGGAATTATTCATATTTACAGGGAATTTTACAGAGATTATACATATTTGTTAGTATTCAAAATTACTAGGAATTATACATAATAACATAATTTGCATTAATACGGTCATACACCACGCACACACACACACACACACATATATATATATATATATATATATATATATGTATGTATATATACATATATATACATATATATATATATAATATATACATTTATATATAAATATAAATATATATATATATATATATATATATATATATATATATATATATATGTATGTATATATACATATATATACATATATATATATAATATATACATTTATATATAAATATAAATATATATATATATATATATATATATATATATATATATATATACATATGTTTATTTATATATATATATATATATATGTATATGTATATATATATATTTATATATATATATATATATATATATATATATATATATATTCATATATATAATATATATATGTATATATATATATATAGATATATATATATATATATATATATATATATATATATATATTCATATATATATATATATATATTCATATATAAATTATATATATATATATATATTCATATATAAATTATATATATATATTCATATATATATAATATATATATACATATATATATATATATATATATATATATATTCATATATATTATATGTATATATATACATCGATATATATATATATATATATATATATATTCATATATATTATATGTATATATATACATCGATATATATATATATATATATATATATATATATGTATACATATTAAAGAGATATGTATATGTAAGGTTTCAAACCTATGTAACAAATGGCATTTCATTTCGCTTTTTTCTTTAAATGCTTCCTTGGTCGCATACCCAACCCCCAACCCCATCCCTACTCCCGACCCGGCAAAAAAAAAAAAAAAAAAAAAAAGGAAAATCCGGAAGAATTAGGAAAAAGAAAAAAGATTTCGTGGTCATAACTTTAATGAAAATGTCAAGAAACACACTCAACCTCACCTTTCTTTTTCATCCTTTTAGAGATGTACTTTTTTTTATTATTAATATTTGCTTTTCTCGGCAGGTGGAGCACAAGGTCGAGCCTTGTTTATTAGACAGGATTCCCCTTCCTATGGAGACGGAATTTGTAGGGAAATTTCCTCAGAGAAAAAAAAATTTCTCCTGGGCGTTTGTTGTGTTTATATGTATGGATGTTCTTATAGGCATTTTTCCTTCGTATAATTTGTGCTTTTGTGCACTCATTTTACATATGTTGTTTATATTTTCATGATTATTTCTTCAGTTACATTTATTTACAATGTTAAATACTTTCATTAAGAATAAATAAACAGTAAATGTCTGGCAACATTTATTCCAGGATTTTTACCGTTTTAAAAAACGGAAATATTGACGTAAAAGACTGATATTACGGTCGCCAACCCGTAAAGGATAATATCAAAGTAAGATAAAATTACAGTCGCCTATATTTTGCTAAAATACGGTTGAAAACTAGTTTTTACTTGTAATTTCCGATTAAATTTACGGGTTTTTCTAACAGTGTATTTTACTTTTTCCATTAGTTTTTGAAGGTAAGGATACCATCCCCTAAAGTTCTTTCTGGGTGAACCCAACCCTAGTCGACTAACTACCGCGCACTAAGACAGTGTACATGTCAACAGAGGCTATAGTGTTTGTTTGTTACAATGAATAACTTCCTTAGGATTTGTCAAGCTGCTTCCCTTCCTTTTAATTCCTTCTGTAGCAGAGTGGGCAAAGCATTTGTCTTTTACTTCAATGGCCTGCTGTTATTATTATTATTATTATTATTATTATTATTATTATTATTATTATTATTAAATGCTAAGCTACAACCCTAGTTGGAAAAGCACGATGCTATAAGCCCAGGGGCCCCAACAGGGAAAATAGCCCAGTGAGGAAAGGAAATAAGGAAAAAACTTCAACAAAACAAGAGAAAGAGAAACTAGATAGAAAAGTGTGCCCGAGTGTCCCCTGATGCAAGAGAACTCTAACCCAAGGCAGTGTTGGACCATGGTACAGAGGCTATGGCACTACTCAAGAATAGAGAACAATGGTTTGAATTGGGAGTGTCCTTCTCCTAGAAGAGGCTGCTTACCATAGCTAAAGAGTCTCTTCTACCCTTACCAAGAGGAAAGTAGCCACTGAACAATTACAGTGCAGTAGTTAACCCCTTGGGTGAAGAAGAATTGTTTGGTAACCACAATGTTGTCAGGTGTATAAGGACAGAGGAGAATCTGTAAAGAATAGGCCAGACTATTCGGTGTCTTTGTAGGCAAAGGGAAAGAACCGTAACCAGAGAGAACAGTCCTATGTAGTACTTTCTGGCCAGTCGAAGGACCCCATAACTCTCTAGCAGTAGATCTCAACGGGTGGCTGGTGCCCAGGCCAACCTACTACCTTCACATACAAAATGGATGGTTTCATATATATAATTTATATATATATATATATATATATATATATATATAATATATATATATTAATTTTCTGAGTGGGGATAACTTAACTTGGTTAAAGGGTTTGCTTATCGCCATAATCAACAAAGCTCTACCAGTTACAACCAACCATAATAGGTTAGTTTGCTGTGAGCAATCATATGAAAATCTTTTACCGTGACCATTCCGCACTGGTTAACATGGTTATGAAAACAGGCCAAACCTGAGACATTAAGTGATATGTCTGAGGCCTTTGTCCTGCCGTGGAATAAAAATGACTGCAGTTGTTGCATATATATAATATACTAGTATATATAAGTATATATATATATATATATATATATATATATATATATATATATATATATATATATATAGATAGATAAATATACTATATATATATATATATATATATATATATATAGTATATATATATATATATATATATATATAGATATATATGTATATTTATATATATATGTATATATGTCCTAATTCATGTTTATAGATGTGTGTTGTGCGTCAAGGTAAATGAACTCAATATTCATGAGTATTCCACAAAAACCTATATCTCAGCATGTTATTGCAAAGATTGCATTTTGGTAGCGAAGGGAGTTTAGTTGCCTTTGGGCGCTCGAGTGGACAAGTTCCTCACCCGAGAGGGTAGTTGTGTACGGTGTACTTATGAACGAGCCTTTTGTAATAATTGAAGAAAACCCATATTCTGACGTCTCATCCGTCTACATGGGTCATATTGGTGTCAGGTGTAAAAATACGTCTGTTTGTGTATGCTGTGAGTGAAGTTGTTCTTGGAACCGGTGAAATAAAAGTTTGAGATGCCTAAATACACAAGGACTAACATAGCAGACGCTGCTGCTGCAGGAGATGAGAACGAAGGAGCAGTGGGATATAGCGTTGCCGATGAAGAATATATACAAGAAATTAGAATGCAAGAATTGGAAAATATGTTAGAAAACTTAGAACAGTAAATGAACAGATTCTTGGTTGAATGAGAACAGGAGTGGCGCGCAACCACAGCATATACGACGTACATAAACAGAGTTCAAACACGTACAAGTGAAAGTACACATGCACAGCCGAGTGAAGATAAGGCAAATCGTAGTTCGAAAGTTGCCAGAACTCCAGGCGAGTGTTAGGCCTTTTGATGATCAACGGCCTAATGAAGGGTTTCAATCGATTGAAGTGTTTTTGAGAGACTTTGAAGTAGCCACATATGGGTGGTCGGAAAGAGAAAAAGCTATTCAAGTAATTAGATTGCTGAAAGATGCTCCGGCAATGGAGGTAATGTGTTGGCCACAAGAAAGTTTAAGAAATTATACTGAAATAAAACGACGTTTAATTGAGAAATATGCCTGGCCTGATGCGAGAAAGTGAGACATGAAAGAAAATTACAAACCCCAAATACGGGAAGGTGAATCCGTTCTTAGTTTTGCAACTCTCATTTTTTGGGATTGCCATTCGTTTGCTACCCGGAGTTCCAATCTCCCAGAAGGTGATAAAAAAGCAATTGCCCGTAAACATATTCGCAGATTAGTAAACCCGTATTTATGAGGATATTTGTTCGATGACAATCGCTCGTTAGCAGACGTAGTGAGTGCGATACAAAACATTTTAGACAGTGCCAGAAGAAAAAATGACTGGGAATAACTGGCCCGATTCCGAGAAGATGGCAGCCATGAGAGGCACTTGACCCCCAGAGAGAGGTAAGGGGGAATACAGTCAAAAGATTAGCAGTCTTCAAATGTTGGCAGTAGTGGGGGAGAGGGGCACCAACGAGTGGAGTGCCCCACCCAAGGATCCCCCTGCTGTTAAACTTGTCAGGCCTACGGTCATATATCTCGAGAGTGCTCAGCAAAAAACTCCAAGGGTGGGCGGGCTGTGGCACACGCACACCTACCCCCGCCCAACATCCAAGGAAAAGGAAACACAGGAAGGGGGAGATGAGGGAGTTCAATGCCTCCCCCCCCCCCCCCCCCCCCCACCCCCCGCATGACATCACAAGCAGTAGCTGAGGAAGCGTTGACGACTGACGTGGTGACAGAGCAGGCACTGGGACCTCCATCGGTACCCATGACCTCACCCCCGCAGCACTAGGGAGCAGCGACATTACAGCTGAGGTCATTGGCCTGTGCCCCTTATCTCGAAATGGCTGTCTAGGAATGTTAGCAGTGAGGATTGACCTACCAGATAAATCCATTCGAGTTCTGATCGACACAGGAGCCAATGTTTCACTGATTGAAAAAAGATTCTCATCAAACCCACAACAGTTGGCGGCATCCATCGTTCTTGATACACCAGGAGGAAATAAACTGTACATAAACCACACAACAATCGTCAACTTTAAGGTGGGGTCTGTAAAGTTTACACATGATTTTTTTGTCTTGCCAACCTTGGGAATTCCAGAAATCGAGGCTATTTTAGAAATTGATTTTATCTCTAATAATCAAATTTGCATTTTGGGGGGAAAAGATACAATAACAGGAAAGGGGTACATTTTGCTGATAGAAAGCCGTGAGGGGCTAAGTGCGTATATGAGCTCGGAGAGACATGTAAGTAAGGTAACAGTTGTACCTGAGAGAGGAGAAGTGTTGTCTCTACAGACACTTACGAGCATATCAGTGACCCAGTGTCGCCCTCTTCTGGAAAGAACCAAGGTCGTTGTTAAACCTCATGACAATTGGTCGCATGTAATTCTAGAGTGCTTGACGGAAATAAAAGAGAACAGAGCTGATATATCGATAGTTAATTTGTCAAATAAAAGAGTTGTTTTAGGAAGTGATTCTGTGTGTGAATTAGAGTTATGTGAAATTGCTTATAATGGGATGTGGGGAGCCACAACTCCAGCCCCCACAGATGAACGCACTCAGAATTTGATTATGCAAGCACGAATATCAGCCTGTAGGTAGTGACACTGTCAATAATTATTCCAATGTAGTTGCAATTGGAGATGAGCCACCCGGGAGGATTGATCGATTTCCCTTTAGCATTGAAACTGGGTAAACGGAGCCGATCAGGTCAAGGCCTTATAAGGTACCCATTCATTTCCAGGGAGAGATAGAAAGGGAAATTAATAAATCAAGGGAACAAGGGATAATCAAAGAGAGCGAATCCCCCTGGGCTTCTCCAGTTGTAGCTGTTAGGAAAAAGGATGGCTCGGTAAGATTGTGTGTTGATTATAGGAAGTTGAATGCAGTCACTAAGGATAATGCATTTCCATTGCCCTCGATCGAAGAATGACTTGTGAAAGTACGGGATAGTAAATATTTTACAGCTGTTGATTTAAGATCTGGATACTATCAAATATCCATTCAGGAAGACAGTAAATGTTAAACGGCATTTATAGCTAACGATCAACTATTTCAGTTGAATTTTCTTCCTTTCGGTGTTAAAAATGCTCCAAGTAATTTCTCTAGAGTAATGATGGCAGTTTTGTCTTCCTTAATTGGCCATAATGTTTTTGTTTATTTAGACGACATCATAATTACAGGGAGAACGGCCAAAGAACATAATAATAATATTCATAAAGTTTTAGAAGCATTGCGGCATAATGGTATGAAAATAAATTTGTCAAAGTACAAATTTTTCTGTAAACAGGTCGAATTTTGGAGTCACATAGTAACCCCAGAAGGTATCCAACTCTGCCCCAGTAAAGAAGCGGCTATTAGAGATTTCCCCAGGCCACTTAACTGTAAGAAGTAGCTGGGTTCCTAGGGCTTGCTGGGTATTACCGTAAATTCATAAGAGGTTTTGGAGAGATAGCAAGACCCTTAGATGCTTTAAAGAAACAAAGAGTAATAAATTGAGGAGGGGAAGAAGAAAGGGCCTTTAACCATTTGAAAGCTGCCTTAACTAGTAATGAATTACTCTCATATCCTAGATTTGATCACCCGTTTTTAGTGACAACAGAAGTGAGTAGTGTAGCTATTGGTGGCGTAGTTTCTCAACGAGATGATAAAGGCAGAGAGAGACCCATTTGTTTTGCTTCCCAGGCGTTTAAAGGGGCAGAAAAGAATTATAGTACATTCGATCGAGAGGCTTTGGCTATTCTTTGGGTTCTAGAGAGCCATCGGTACTTTTTATTAGGTCAGTCGATGGAGTTGCAAAGTGATCATCGCCCCTTACGTGATTTGTATTATAAAAATGATTTGACCTCTCGACAAACGAGATGGATTGAGAGATTGTTAGAGTTTAATATAAAGGGGTTTTCAGCCACATAGAAGGTAAAGCTAACAAGGTAGCTGATGCTCTCTCTAGAGGTGCAGTAATAGGAGTAACAACTAGGACACAAAAGAGGAACGAAGTACGTTACCAAAATATTGAAGACTCCCATCAAAATAAAGAAAATAGAAATCGGGATGTGAATTCTCCCGAGGAACAAACGGAACACGGGTAGCGCAGAGAGAGAGAGAGAGAGAGAGAGAGAGAGAGAGAGAGAGAGAAGAGAGAGAGAGAGAGAGAGAGATACAAGCGGCGAGAGTGAAATATATGTGGGGTGGCCGAGGACATGACCAGAGGTGTCCAGAATGAATGCCCTGATGATGGGGTTGATTGACCTGAGAGGTTGGGACATAAAAGAAGTCTGAGAGGGACAGAAAAAAGAGGAATGAATGGAAAGAGTGTGAGCAGTGATTAATGGGGAATCGGAGAGTTATCCGCCATTTCTGAATGTGCCTCGTGAGAAGTTTTTTTTATAGAAAAGGATATCTTATATTGTGCTTACGAGAAGAGGGGTGGGGAATTTTGTGCATGGGTTGTTCTTCCTCCCTCTTTAATTAAACGAGCCATCCACATTGTACATGCAAGTCCGTATGCAGGGCATTTCGGGATTGATAGAACATTAAGGAGAGCACGTGAATCCTTCTTTTGGTTAGGAATGCAAAATTCTATAGAGAATTATATATATAGAGGGTTGTCATGCTTGTAACTGTTTCAAAGAACATAAAAAAAAACTGTACCAGAAGCCCGAAAGTGGCCTGTGATTCTTATTAAATTTTATAAAGTGCATATGGATGTAGTAGGACCATTTCCTACTGGTTTAACACAACATAAGTATATATAGTGTATTTGTGGATGCATTTACTCGGTACACTTATACTTACGCTATGTTGGATAAATCTGCAAATTCATTAGGCCAGGCGCTGTGCTCTTTCATTACTAGGTTTGGTTGCCCTAAAATTTTGATAAGTGATAATGGTCTCGAGTTTATAAATAAGGTGGTGAAATCGGTCATGGACTTGATGAAAATTGAACACTTTTCAGTGACCGCATATAGGTCCTTCAGCAAATGGATTAGTGGAATCGCATAATAGGGAAGTAGTGCGAATTTTACGTTACTTAGTTGCTGATGACCCCCTTCATTGGCACGCCATGCTTCCTACCGCTGAGCTAGCTTTGAACATTGTGTATAATGCTTCGCTCAAGGACACGCCTTTCTTTTTAGTTTATGGACGGGATCCTGTGTTACCATATACGGTACTCATTAATTCGCAACAATTGCCAAATTATTCAACTGAGCAATACCGTGTATATTTAGTAAATCTATTGAGGAGAGTAATGAACACCACTGAAAGGTTTTTGAAATGAGCTAATGAAAATCACAGCTCAAAGTATGATGGTTGGTTCAAAACTGCATCGGTAAAAGTATTTGTGGGTGATTGTGTGTATTTGAAACGATCACAAACTAGAGCCAGCGTATTTGGGTCCGTACCGAGTAAAGATGGTTAAATCTAACACTGTTGTGATACAAAGCATTATTAATGGTTCAGTATGTATGTATATATATATGGTACTTGAGCATGTTACTTTACGTTTATGATAAATAGATATCGTAGTGGCATACAAAGAATCAAAGACCCATCTCTCGGTAAAATCTGAGCTCCCGATAGTATTCAGGTTAACAGGAAATCTGCATTTACGTTTCACCAATTATTATTTGGCTTCGACACGTGTTTCGGAGTCACCTTTTTTCACCCGTGACTCTTCATCAGAACTACAATGGTCAAGCGATGTGGAGGCGGGTTGCTCATCCAGTCAATTACTAATGAGTTCAGAGAAACTCAAAACATAAAGGACTGTCACATTCAACACTCAGTTCATAAATCAAAGCTGGATGAACCCTGTGGGCAGCAGACTTGAACAGGATCAGCCTTTTTATATAACTACACAGAGGCAAATCACCTCAACCCGGAGTAATTGATCTTTTAATGATCAATTTACCATCATCACTGCAGTGATCATTCCTTAGCACACCTACGTCTATT
>NC_090752.1:72366630-72386630 GCF_036898095.1 Palaemon carinicauda | reverse complement strand
CAACCTTGAACCTTCATGCGCATGCGTGATTTTTTCCCGCCTGTCGGTACAGTCAGTTATTGGCAAGCAGCATTAACGTGAGGTAGTGTGTCGTGCTCTCGGCAGTTTTTCATTGCAAGGAAAATGACGGAACAACTGGAGCAGTGCTAATGAGTCAAATTTTGTTTCAGGTCTATTTCTGATATCTTTACTTAGTAAGATGGCTACTAGAGGATGTAAAAATTCTCCAGATACATTTTGCTATGTGTGTGGATATTATATTGGAAAAAAAACAAGTATTACATAAAATTGTGAAAGGTGCCAAATTGTGGATAGCGTACAGACTCTATTTCGGAATGCCCATGGATGATCAGGACAAGCCATGGGCCCCTCATGTGATATGTGGAAGCTGCCGTTCTACTCTAGAAGGATGGCTAAGAGGTACAGGAAGAGCAATGCCTTTTGCCATTCCTAGAGTATGGAGAGAACCGAAGAACCATCACGATGACTGTTTTTTTTTGCACGGTTGATGTGACAAAGTACAGAAAAGTGAAAGGAAGACAAGCTCTTCATTATCCAGACATACCATCATCTAGAGCACCTGTCCCACATGATGACTGCTTACCAGTACCACAGCCACCAGAAAATGTAAGTATTGTTATCATATTCTCCAAAAAGTTTTCATTTAATTAATTTGAGTATTTACTCTGCATTAATTTTCCTAAGTACTAATTTTATTCAAGTCTTTGTTGAAGTTGCTATATGTGCTTATTTCTTTCTTTCCAGGTAGATGATGGAATGGATATTTCATCTGAAGGGTCAGCAAGTAGCAACAACCAAGAAATGGAAGAAGGTTTCGTACCAAGAATGACTTTGGAGCCTCATTTTCCAAATCAGAGTGAACTAGATGATTTAATTAGGGACTTAGGTCTTACTAAGTCAGGAGCTGAACTTCTTTCATCAAGGTTGAAGGAATGGAATCTACTAGGACAAGACTGCAGGATAACTGGGTACCGGAAACGACATGAAGAATTTGAAATTTACTATGACATTAGTGATGATCTGTGTTATTGTAAGGATGTAACTGGTTTGTTTACTGCTCTTGGACTCAAGCATGATCCTACACATTGGCGGCTGTTTATTGATAGCTCAACACGAAGTCTCAAAGCAGTATTACTCCACAATGGAAACAAATATCCATCATTGCCTCTTGCACACTCAGTACAAAAGAAAGAAAACTATGAAAATGTCAGACAGCTTCTTAATAAAATACATTAAGATGAATTCAAATGGAATGTTTGTGGGGATTTCAAGATGCTCGCATTTTTGCTTGGTTTGCAAGGGGGATACACAAAGTATTCATGTTTCCTTTGCTTATGGGACAGCAGAGCTGATGATGATCATTTTAAGAAAGTTCATTGGCCCCCACGAATGGAACTGCAGCCGGGAATGTTAAATGTTCACAGAGAGCCCCTAGTAGATTCCAACAAAGTTTTATTGCCCCCACTTCACATTAAACTAGGATTGATTAAACAGTTTGTGAAAGCCTTGGATTTTGGAGGAGAAGCTTTTCAGGAAATTCGCCTTATGTTTCCAAAACTATCTGAGGCTAAGATAAAGGGTGGTATATTCGTTGGACCCCAGGTAAACACAATGTTGAAGTCGGAGAAACTGGAGAGAGCGATGACAAAAATTGAAAAAGAAGCCTGGTGTGCATTTCGTGATGTAGTCCATGGATTCCTAGGAAATAACAAAGATCCTAATTACAAACAACTGATAGCAAAACTTATTGAGAACTTCAGGAAGCTTGGTTGTCGTATGTCCTTGAAAATTCATTTTTTGCATTCTCACCTTGATTTCTTCCCAGAAAATTTGGGTGATGTCAGTGAAGAGCAGGGTGAAAGATTTCACCAGGACATAGCAACTATGGAAAGAAGATATCAAGGACGATGGAATACTGCTATGATGGGAGATTACATATGGTCTCTAATGAGAGAAGATGAAAATATGCACTCTAGAAAATCTCGATCGTCCAAGCACTTCTGATCATAAAAGAGGAGTTATCAAAGTATTTACAATGCAGAGCTGTATAATGTCTTTTGTTCTAATATTGTACTGCCTATATAATTTTCAATATATGAAAAAAATAATAAATGTTCTTTAATTATCCTTAAAAGAGGGAAAGAGAAATTGCATACATAACAAGAAAATATTGAATTTAGAATAAGTTAAAAACTATCGATGTTACAGCAAAACTAATGTGATTTTTAAGTTCAGTAGCACAAAATACATATATAAACATCAAAAAATACATATAAACAAAACATGTGTTACATGGTGAATTTAGTTTTGTTTCTACTCTTTTTCTTTGCCAGTTTGTACTATTTTCAAAGGGTATTTTTTGGTTTTAATTATATTTTTCTTGTTGATTTGGTAGTTTTCAAAATTAGTATTTTGCTAATTTTAATAATTTTTTTGTTGAATTCGTAATTTTCAGAAAGGAAATAATTTTTCTCTGATTTTTACTATATTTTCTTGTTGATTTGGTGATTTTCATAAAAACAATTTTTAACTAATTTATTTTTTTTTATAATTGTAAAGTTTGTCAGCTTTCCAAAATGAAAAAAAAAATCATTTTTTTTTATTTTGCTTTTTCTTGTTGATTTGTGGTCTTCAAAAAAGTTTTTTTTTTTTTCGTGATTTGGTAATCAAGAAAAAAAATTTTTGCTATCGTTTGCTATTTTTTCCTGTTGATTTGGTAAATTTTAAAAGGATATTTTTTTGTGTGGGTGTTTTCTTATTCTTTTTATTTACTGGTTTTCAAAAAGAGATTTTCTTCTTACTTTTTACTTTTTTTTTTAATTGGTGGTTTACAAGAATTAAGAATTAAAACGTTTTGCTATATTTTTACTACTTTTATGTATATAAGGTGTGAAAGTAATAACAAAGCATATATTGATCGGTTTTATTTCAAGTTATTTATCACAAGAAGTATATTTGTGGTTTTCAATAACCGTCTTCGATGCGACGCCAGTTCTCGGTAACAAATAAAATCAAACACATTTCAAGAGATTTTCAATTGATTTTCGAAAACCTCATTCCACCACGAAAAGAATTCTCCGGTAGGTTCAAGTTAGTTTATTTAATAGGATTTTTTTTTTGTCTCTATCATTTCAAAATATAATTCAAAAGAGTGAATCATGACTAGTTTTGTCTTACTTCTTCAAGAGGACTGATGAAGTAAGACGAAACCAATTAGAATTCACTCTATATTTTAATTTTCCTTGCCATTATTTTGCATATATATATATATATATATATATATATATATATACATACATAAATATATAAGTATATATATATATATATATATATATATATATATATATATATATATATATATATACATAAATATATAAGTATATATATATATATATATATGTATATATATATACGTATAGGCTATATGTATATATATATACGTATAGGCTATATGTATATATATATATATATATATATATATATATATATACTGTATATATATATATATATATATATTTATATATATGAATATATATATATATATATATATATATATATATATATATATATATATATCAACAACAACAAATGTACCCATTTCTAGTCCAATACGAAAAAAAAATCCCCTTTCATATCCTTATTCATGTGTGGGGTTTGGCCATTTTATCACCACCCAGCCCTTTGCGGATTGGTTGTGAAGACAGACTTTAGTGTGGTCGTTCATATCAAACCAACCTTGTATCGGTGACCCTGACTAGTACAGCTTTGCTGATTTTGGGGATACACGAAGCTTTTCAGCACATTAGGGTATCCTCACTCGGAAAGATATATATATATATATATATATATATATATATATATATATATATATATATATATATATATATATATATATATACATGTATATATATATATGTGTGTGTGTGTGTGTGTGTGTGTGTATGTATGTGTGTGTGTCTGTATGTGTGTGTATATTTGTATGTATGTATGTATGCGTGTATATATATATATATATATATATATATATATATGTGTGTGTGTGTGTGTGTGTATACATATATATATATATATGTGTGTGTGTGTATACATATATATATATATATATATGTGTGTATATTTGTATGTATGTATGTATGTGTATGTATATATATATATATATATATATATATATATATAAAAATATAAATATATGTGTGTATTTGTATATATGTATATATATATATATATATATGTGTGTGTGTGTGTGTATACATATATATATGTGTGTGTATATTTGTATGTATGTATGTATGTGTATATATATATATATATATATATATATATATATATATATATATATATATATAGATATTATGATAATAATAATAATAACAATAATAATAATGATAATAATAATGATAATAATAAATACACGTGTGTCTTCGGAGCAGGTTACATGCCATTTAATGCAGTCCTTTTTCGCACCAGTAGTCGGGAAATCGATTTGAGGTTAATAAGGTCAAGAGGCACTCGAAATAGAGACTTGAAGACTTAATATGAACTATGACCTTACATGAATTCCCCAAAGAATATTTGCAAATTATATGCATGATTAGACAGGTCACCTTCACTTGCATAATTCTAAAAGGCCTAAACAAGATCCCGTTTTTCACCATGCAATGAGGTCCGCCTCTGTTCGAGTTACTGTAAGGGTAAATACAAGAAGAAAGGAGAAGCGAAATTATTATGAAAGTTTGAATTTACCGTATTAGGTAAACGAGAAAATAAATAAAAGAGAATGATTCTAAACATTCGTTATTTTTTTATCGAATTAATTTAAAGGTCGTACATGAGCAGGCCATTGTGCTCAGACGGACATTGTCCTAGATACAACAATAGGGTCGTGGTGGCTTGTTGGTAGCGTTCTTGCCTAGTGATCGCCAGAATTGGGTTTGAGTCCCGCTCAAACTCGTTAGTTCCTTTGGTCAATGGAACCTCACTATCCTTGTGAGTTAAGTTTAAGGGAAGCCTATAGGTAAACCTGTTCAGTCATCAGCAGTCATTGCCTGGCCCTCCTTGGTCCTAGCTTGGGTGGAGAGGGGTCTTGGGTTGATCCTATGTATATGTGGTCAGTCTCTAGGGCATTGTCCTGCTTGATAGGGCAATGTCAATGTCCATTGCCTCTCCTTTTCATGAGCGTCCTTTAAACACAGAAAACATATAGATATGATCCACGGTTGATGCCTCTTTCCACTCAAGGTAAAAACCCTAATATAAGAGACAATGGCTAATTATCTATCTAAAGCTCCGCGCGACTCCCATTTCTAGTTCATAATCTGAGGAATGTGTTGCTTTTTATTGAAACTATTACGATAAATCACGTAGCAAAGGTCAAGCATCTTTAAATGTAAGAGAAATAAAGCAAAGTTTGCCAGATGCATTTTTTCTTCACTGAATGGTATTTTTTCAATGTGATATTTAAACTAGTACTGGGTTAAATGAGCCAGAAACAGTTTCAAATAAAGAGATTTCGCCAAAATCACCAATTAGAGTTCATGCGAAGTACTCGAAGGTACAAAGATATTAAGCAGAGTTCAAGAACGTACCTTTATCAAAATTATTCATTTTTTTAATCTAATGCAAAAATGCAATCAGTAGAGAAAAAAAGAAAGAGTTTCCTCCCCACCGACGGCCAGTCTAATAAGAACGATCACTTCATCCTTCAAAACCAGATTAGGGGAAACGATATGATATCCACATAATTGGTTTGGTTAATTAGATTTCATGCCAATTTCGCATTCAGGATTCACCGGTCTTGTTGCAGAACGCGGATGATAAGTGACTTTGACCGAAATGTTTAAGAGGAGGAGGTTGAAAATTATCCATTGTTATATTTTTTTCTTGTAAATGAAGAGGCTGATTGGCAGTGGTGCCAACTAAATTGGTAAACCAGAAGGTCCATGCAATTGAAAACACTAGTTTAAGAAAATATGTCATGGGTGTTTAATGTGGATAACTTCAGCTATGTATTTCTATTCCATATATGTTTAACGTTAGTTTAAATGTTAATATATTGCTGTTACTTTATTGTAAATGAAGAGGCTGATTGGCAGTGGTGCCAACTAAAATGGTAAACCAGAGGGTCCCTGCAATTGAAAACACTAGTTTAAGAAAATATGATATGGGTGTGTAATGGGGATAACTTTAGCTATGCTTTTTTTTTACTCCATATATGTTCAAAATTAGTTTAAATGTTAATGTATTACTGTTACTTACTAAGGATTACTTTGGACATTGATCCTTCATACAATAGACTTTACATAAGGCTCAATAGAAGTGGTAAATGTTGACGTTTACTTTTAACTTGTTAAATATAACTTTGAAAATACATTTCCCTACTTCATAGATGGCTGAGTGTTTAATTTATCTATTGGGTATTGTTCATTAAAGATATCATTAAATACTGATAAGTTTCTAATGCTAATATTTGCTGTTTTTCAAAAGGATCATATTCAGTTGAAGAAATACAAAAGACGTTTATGGGCTGCTACAGTCAGAGCATGGGTCAAAATTTTACAATTGGTTTCGATTAACAAATTAATACATATAATTTCGTAAACAGACATTTAAGTAAAGTTTAGGCTTATTAATTAGTCCGAGTAACAAAACAGCAATTATAAAGATTTCCTAACACTTAAAGCAATTCAAACTAAAAAAAAAAAAATGGCACTTTGCTGAGACAGTTATATTAACACTTTAGGAATTTTAGTACAATAATGTTATTATCGAGTTCAGAGTCATACAACAGAACAGAGGGATCAGTAGCCGAGGGGAAATTCAACTTTCAGTCAGCTTTGCAAAGGACATTGTAGTTATCAAGTTGGCTGCCTAGAAGTGTGCCTTTTCAATGCAATAACTAACCTTTATATACACCCCCCCCCCTCTTGAGTACGTATTTTACGGCAATGTCACGTAATACATCACAAAACCTCGTTCCCAAAATGCTATCGAAGGATTCTTTGTAATAAAAGAACTTTATATTTATATAATTTTATTGGATGAAAATGATTCCTATCCACTTCATTAAGTCACTTAAAGGGACTCCTATTTACTAAGATATAACATCATTTCTGAATCGAGACCCATTTTAAATGATGTCACTTCCTTTCCAACTTCTACGTATGCATTTCTATAACTTTCTAGATTTCCTACATCGTAAAAGATTTTTACCGCGCCATACACCGCATTAGATTTGTATGCGTCATTGTAGATTCATCGGAAATCACCCGTTGAGATACTACCGCTAAGAGAGTTATGGGGTCTTTTGACTGGCCAGACAGTAGTACATTGGATCCTTCTCTCTGGTTACGGTTAATTTCCCTTTTGCCTACACACACACACACACACACACACACACACAAACACACACACCGAATAGTCTAGCCTATTCTTTACATATTCTCCTCTGCTTCATATACCTGGCAACACTGAGATTACCAAACAATTCTTCTTACTGCACTGTAATTGTTCAGTGGCCACATTCCGCTTTATAAGGGTAGAAGAGACTCTCTAGCTATGGTGAGCAGCTCTTCTAGGAGAAGGACACTCCAAAATCAAACCATTGTTCTCTAATCTTGGGTAGTGCCATAACCTCTGTACCATGGTCTTCCACTGTTTTGGGTTAGAGGTCTCTTGCTTGAGGGTGCACTCGGGCACACTATTCTATCTTAATTCTCTTCCTCTTGTTTTGTTAAAGTTTTTATAGTGTATATAGGAGATATTTATTTTAATGTTACTATTCTTAAAATATTTTATTTTTCCTCGTTTCCTTTCCTCACTGAGCTATTTTCCCTGTTGTAGCCCCTGGGCTTATAGCATCCTGCTTTTCCAACTAGGGTTGCAGCTTAGCAAATAATAATGATAATAATAATAATACTGCTGATATGACCTAACTATTACATAGCAATAACTTAATTGTGATAATAATAAATATAAATACCACTATTACTACTCGTATCACCGTAATTATTTTAACCTCTACTGGACAATCCTCACCTATAGAGATTATTTCTAATGCATAGAACATGAGGTCTGGAAGATTCCCAATGTTGATTTTCCTTTTAGATGTGACATGTTTTGAAAGGAAAGGATTGATTTATTTTCAGTTTGTTGTGTGTTAATGTTTATGAAATAAATGTTTAATGTTATCGTTTTATACAATGAATGATATAGAAAAAAAGGCCTCTAAAAGCTTGACGTCTCTACAATATAGCCTAGTATTGGCCTTAGAGCTCTTTGTTTCCTGCTTGGGTGTTTACTATTAGATAACTAGTGTATGCAACCCGTCAAAAATGACAGCTAAATATTTAGGTAGATATGCACGCACGCTCACAGATTCAACCCTTCCCAACCCCCTCTCTCTAGGATTTGACTGCTTCCTCTCCCCTTGGGACTGGAGAAACCGAGTAGTTATACATCTGGCAATGCCGCTGAGCGTGACCGGAAAGTTTTATATATATATATATATATATATATATATATATATATATATATATATATATATATAAATACACACATAATATACGTATATTACATATATATATATATATATATATATATATATATATATATATATAGCCAGACACTTGCTCTTCATTATAGAGAGGAGATGTTTGAACGTTAATGTTTGCTGCCTGCAGGGGTTGACTTAAAACACGATGGTGTCCTCCATAGATGTTTTATCATCGAATTAAAGCGTCCCTTTATAATGGTGCCCCGGTGCCTCTTAAATCCACATGTAATTGCTTACAATGCGTCCAGACGACTTAGCTGTGATTACGGTCGCTATTAATTACATTACTTCTTTGGTCCTGCGGCATAGCTTCCCAATGCCGAGGAGGGAGGGGGAGAAAGTTGCCTGCCCGCACGAACGCGCACGTTCTCTCTACGTTCCTGCTCGTCACTCTTCTCAACTGGCGCTTATTCGTTGTTGTTTGTTTCTGTGATTACGTTTTGGAACGAGGCCTGTTTTCATTTTATTTATGGGATTCTGTTTAATGCGTTCTTTCGGTTCTTTATAAACTCCGAACGTCTTGCCTAAGGCATATTTTGCCCAAGGCATATTTCTGAACTTTTTGCCCAGAGTATATTTGAGAACGTCTTGTATAAGGCATATTCTGAGCTTCTTGTCCAAAGTGTATTTGAGAACATCTTGTCTAAGGCATATTTCTGAACTTCTTGTCCAAGGCGTATTTCTGAACTTCTTGCCCAAAGTATATTTGAGAACGTCTTATCTAAGGCATATTCTGAGCTTCTTGTCCAAGGCATATTTCTGAACTTCTTGGCCATAGTATAATTGAGAACGTCTTGTTTAAGACATATTCTGAAATTCTTGCCGAAGGCATATATCTGAACTTGTTGTCCAAATCATATTTGAGAACGTCTTGTCTAAGGCATATTCTGAACTTCTTGCCCAAGGCATACTATTACTGAACTCCCTGACAAAGGTATATTTCGGAAATTCTGCCCAAGGAATATATCTGAACTTCTTTCCTAAGGCATATTTCTGAAATTCTTATTCAAGGCTTATTTCCGAAATGCTTTCCCAGGGCATATTTCGTAAATGTTTGTCCAAGACATATTTCTGAACTTCTTGCCCAAGGCATATTACTGAATTTCTTGCCCAAAGCATATATCTGAACTTCTTGCCTAAGACATATTACTGAACTTCTTGCCCAAGGCATATTACTGAACTTCTTGCTCAAGGTATATTACTGAACTTCCTGGCAAAGACATATTTCTGAAATTCTGCCCAAGGCATATTACTGAACTTCCTGGCAAAGACATATTTCTGAAATCCTGCCCAAGGCATATTTCTGAACTTCTTGGTAAAGGCATATTTCTGAACTCATCAAACACATTCGAATTTCGAGTTTTTTTCCTTTTCCACCTTTTCATAATTTTTTTTTTTTTTAGGAAACGAAGGAGTCGCGACTTCCCTCTAGCCACCCGAACGTGTCATTTTCATCGTGTGCATCGCATGGAAATTAGTTGCTTTGAATTATCTGCTACATTTAAGCGGCGAATAGAACGGGAGGCGAATTCACGCTATTTCACGGCTGGTCAACTTCGCAGCCATGGAACATTTTCCATCACGATTGAAGCTTCGCGTCGAGTTCGAAACTTTCAAACCCCCCAACTGAATGAAGCTTTTGAGTGGCCGAAAGGTCTCTCTCTCTCTCTCTCTCTCTCTCTCTCTCTCTCTCTCTCTCTCTCTCTCTCTCTCTCTGTACACCCAAACAACGCACACACTCTCACAGTACAAAATAGTGACGGAAATGGTTTGTCATGGTAAATAAAGTCATAAACTACGCTCGCTGATCGCCTATAAATATTGATGCTACATAGATGAACCCCTTTATTGTCGGATTGAAACAGATGAGGCGCAATTATTGCTTATATTACAGTCGTTCGCGCTGAACTGTTAATTTTACTGGATTGGAGGTCGCTGTAATTGTCGTTTTCAGCAACGGTGCTCTTAAACGCCCTTTTTTTCACCCTTTTTGTTTGTGTTTCCATTTGCTCTTTTTTTATTGCATAGGAACAATGTTTTTGTATTTTGGAGCGATAATTCCTCTTGGCTTTTTTTTTTTTATTTCATGCAGGCGACGTTGGAAAGTTGTGTTGAGAATTTAAGATTTATGGGAAACATATTTTTTTTTCTTTTTTGAAAACCGTAACTTACACACTTGATTAATAATAATTTTGGGGAAGCTGCAACTTTTAGAGATAGAAATAATATCAATATTATTTTGCTATAGAATCAAATTTCCATCATTGATGAAGAAATAAATAATGTTATAAATAATTCATCACCAAAGATTTTACAAGCATTTAACAATACAGAAGGCCCATAGAAGCACGTCAACCCTTGAAACACATCTAGTATGTCCAACTTCTGTAACTCACCTTGCTATGGCATTTTTCTTTCAACCAGTCATATGAGAGTCTATAAACATGAGTCATTAGTCAAGTTACACCGTATTGTAATAATAATTATACTAATCATACTAATAATGTTGATGATGATGATAATAGCAATAACTTCTTTCAACTGATAAACTTCTCCCAAGTGGAGATTATTTGGAACTGAAAAGCCCCCTTTTTTTATTATTATTATTATTATTATTCCTTTTTTTTTTAGTTATAACTGCAATACTCATTGTTTGGAAACTTTTCACATTATTACAACTTTTTATAAATACTATATCTTTAATCGAGTTCTGAGTGAACTTGTGTCTGTATTATCATTCATCCAAAATCCATGTCCAGGGTTCATTTGTCATTTACACTCGTTTTTTCACCGCTTTAATGGTCTGCATGTTGCAGCTGGAAATGTTTACAGATCTAGGGGAAACTCTTTGTTCAAGATATAACGTTATAATTTTTCTTTAACCCAAAGGACAGTGTGCAGAACAATGAGAAATTAAATCTGCCCCCATTTTGGTTTTCCAGAGTTGAAATGACTAGTTTAGCTTTTTGGTCTTAATAAATCAAGATCCTGACTTAACATTCTGCTTATGTAGGTATTGACCAAATTGGAACTTTTCTATTTCAACAGATAATTTCACAGCTCCTAAGAAGCGATTCCTTATCCTCTTCATAGAAAATTTGGTAATTTTACTCTGGTCAATTTCCATAACTCATAATATCTCAAGTTTTTGAACGGCCCCTGACAAAATGTCTGAATGGATGTGCTGAATATAATCATCTATTCCATAGTTTGCCGTTTGGCTTTCGTTGGGCCTTTGGAACTTTCGTTTAGACGATGGTCTTCTTATAATCTCTAGTATTGTGCAGAAATCCCTTGATCGCGTTAATGAAGTTTAGAATGATTGACCCTAACTTTAGTGAGGATTTTTACCGTGTTAATCAATTAATTCAGGATGATATACTGAATAATGTACCAAGTCTCTCGCTCTTAATCCACCTAGCCCATGACAAAGAGTTGGACTACTACTAGGAACACAATTCATTACAGTTAACAGAATAATATTGGTTTAAATAGGACACTCTTAATGTGCATATAAACATACATACATACATACATATATATATATATATATATATATATATATATATATATATATATATATGTATGTATGTATGTATGAATATATATATATATATATATATATATATATATATATATATATATATATATATATATATATATGTATTAAGAGTGTCCTATTTAAACAATTCTTCTTCGTCCAAGGGGTTAACTACTGCACTGTAATTGTTCAGTGGCTACTTTCTCTTGGTGAGGGTAGAAGAGTCTCTTTAGCTATGGTCAGAAGCTCTTCTAGGAGAAGGACACTCCAAAATCAAACCATTGGGAGGTATTCATAAAAATGAATGATATCCTTGTAAGCATAAAATTACCTTGTACTTCTACCTTTTACTTGCAAGGATATCCTCCATGCAGAAGTAAAAGGTTGACTCATGTTTCGGGAGCGCTTAGTTAAATGTTGGAACTTGTAAGATTTCATTTGTGCTGTCAAGATAAGAAAGAGTTAAGTATTTATAATACGTATTTAATGCCCTGTTTTTACTTGTATTTAATTAAGTTTACGCATCAGAAAGAACACAGACGCCGCTGCGCCTTCCCCAAAGCCTCGCTGGCGACATCTATCCCCCACCCCTTGCATTAGAAGTTCTTTGACCTCTTTTTAGCTCCCACACCCCTTGCATTAGAAGTTCTTTGACCTCTTTTTAGCTCCCACACCCCTTGCATTAGAAGTTCTTTGACCTCTTTTTAGCTCCCACACCCCTTGCATTAGAAGTTCTTTGACCTCTTTTTAGCTCCCACACCCCTTGCATTAGAAGTTCTTTGACCTCTTTTTAGCTCCCCCACCCCTTACATTAGAAGTTCTTGACTTCTTTTTAGCTCCCATACCCCTTGCATTAGAAGTTCTTTGACCTCTTTTTAGCTCACACACCCCTTGCATCAGAAGTTCTTTGACCTCTTTTTAGCTTCCCCACCCCTTGCATTAGAAGTTCTTTGACCTCTTTTTAGCTCCCACACCCCTTGCATTACAAGTTCTTTGACCTCTTTTTAGCTCCCACACCCCTTGCATTAGAAGTTCTTTGACCTATTTTTAGCTCCCCCACCCCTTGCATTAGAAGTTCTTTGACCTCTTTTTAGCTCCCCCACCCCTTGCATTAGAAGTTCTTTGACCTCTTTTTAGCTCCCACACCCCTTGCATTAGAAGTTCTTTGACCTTTTTTTTTAGCTCCCCCACCCCTTGCATTAGAAGTTCTTTGACCTCTTTTTAGCTCCCCCACCCCTTGCATTAGAAGTTCCTTGACCTCTTTTTAGCTCCCACACCCCTTGCATTAGAAATTATTTGACCTCTTTTTAGCTCCCACACCCCTTGCATTAGAAGTTCTTTTACCTCTTTTTAGCTTCCACACCCCTTGCATTAGAAGTTCTTTGACCTCTTTTTAGCTCCCACACCCCTTGCATTAGAAGTTTTTTGATCTCTTTTTAGTTGACCTCTTTTTAGGTCTCACACCCCTTGCATTAGAAGTTCTTTGACCTCTTTTTAGCTCCCACACCCTTTGCATTAGAAGTTCTTTGACCTCTTTTTAACTCCCCCACCCCTTGCATTAGAAGTTCTTTGACCTCTTTTTAGCTTCCACGCCCTTTGCATTAGAAGTTCTTTGACCTCTATTTAGCTCCCACACCCCTTGCATTAGAAGTTCTTTGACCTCTTTTTAGCTCCCACACCCCTTGCATTAGAAGATCTTTGACCTCTTTTTAGCTCCGGCACCCCTTGCATTAGAAGTTCTTTGACCTCTTTTTAGCTCCCACACCTCTAGCATTAGAGGTTCTTTGACCTCTTTTTAGCTCCCACACCTCTAGCATTAGAAGTTCTTTGACCTCTTTTTAGCTCCCACACCTCTAGCATTAGAAGTTCTTTGACCTATATTTAGCTCCCACACCTCTAGCATTAGAAGTTCTTTGACCTCTTTTTAGCTCCCACACCTCTAGCATTAGAAGTTCTTTGACTTCTTTTTAGCTCCCACACCTCTAGCATTAGAAGTTCTTTGACCTATTTTTTAGCTCCCACACCTCTAGCATTAGAAGTTCTTTGACCTCTTTTTAGCTCCCACACCTCTAGCATTAGAAGTTCTTTGACCTCTTTTTAGCTCCCACATCTCTAGCATTAGAATTTTTTTACCTCTTTTTAGCTCCCACACCTCAAGCATTAGAAGTTCTTTGACTTCGTTTTAGCTCCCACACCTCTAGCATTAGAAGTTCTTTGACCTCTTTTTAGCTCCCACACCTCTAGCATTAGAAGTTCTTTGACTTCTTTTTAGCTCCCAGACCTCTAGCATTAGAAGTTCTTTGACCTATTTTTAGCTCCCACACCTCTAGCATTAGAAGTTATTTGACATCTTTTTAGCTCCCACACCTCAAGCATTAGAAGTTCTTTGACCTATTTTTAGCTCCCACACCTCTAGCATTAGAAGTTCTTTGACCTCTTTTTAGCTCCCACACCTCTAGCATTAGAAGTTCCTTGACCTATTTTTAGCTCCCACACCTCTAGCATTAGAAGTTCTTTGACCTATTTTTAGCTCCCACACCTCAAGCATTAGAAGTTCTTTGACTTCGTTTTAGCTCCCACACCTCTAGCATTGGAAGTTCTTTGACCTCTTTTTAGCTCCCACACCTCTAGCATTAGAAGTTCTTTGACTTCCTTTTAGCTCCCACACCTCTAGCATTAGAAGTTCTTTGACCTATTTTTATCTCCCACACCCCTAGCATTAGAAGTTCTTTGACCTCTTTTTAGCTCCCACACCTCTAGCATTAGAAGTTCTTTGACTTCTTTTTAGCTCCCACACCTCTAGCATTAGAAGTTCTTTGACCTCTTCTTAGCTCCCACACCTCTAGCATTAGAAGTTCTTTGACCTATTTTTAGCTCCCACACCTCTAGCATTAGAAGTTCTTTGACTTCTTTTTAGCTCCCACACCTCTAGCATTAGAAGTTCTTTGACCTCTTCTTAGCTCCCACACCTCTAGCATTAGAAGTTCTTTGACTTCTCTTTAGCTCCCACACCTCTAGCATTAGAAGTTTTTTGACCTCTTTTTAGCTCCCACACCTCTAGCATTAGAAGTTCTTTGACCTCTTTTTAGCTCATACACCTCTAGCATTAGAAGTTCTTTGACCTCTTTTTAGCTCCCACACCTCTAGCATTAGAAGTTCTTTGACCTATTTTTAGCTCCCACACCTCTAGCATTAGAAGTTCTTTGACTTCGTTTTAGCTCCCACACCTCTAGCATTAGAAGTTTTTTTACCTCTTTTTAGCTTCCACACCTCTAGCATTAGAAGTTCTTTGACTTCTTTTTAGCTCCCACACCTCTAGCATTAGAAGTTCTTTGACCTATTTTTAGATCCCACACCTCTAGCATTAGAAGTTCTTTGACCTCTTTTTACCTCCCACACCTCTAGCATTAGAAGTTCTTTGACTTCTTTTTAGCTCCCACACCTCTAGCATTAGAAGTTCTTTTACCTCTTTTTAGCTCCCACACCTCTAGCATTAGAAGTTCTTTGACCTATTTTTAGCTCCCACACCTCTAGCATTAGAAGTTCTTTGACTTCTTTTTAGCTCCCACGCCTCTAGCATTAGAAGTTCTTTGACCTCTTTTTAGCTCCCACACCTCTAGCATTAGAAGTTCTTTGACTTCTTTTTAGCTCCCACACCTCTAGCATTAGAAGTTCTTTGACCTCTTTTTAGCTCCCACACCTCTAGCATTAGAAGTTCTTTGCCTATTTTTAGCTCCCACACCTCTAGCATTAGAAGTTCTTTGACTTCGTTTTAGCTCCCACACCTCTAGCATTAGAAGTTCTTTGACCTCTTTTTAGCTCCACACCTCTAGCATTAGAAGTTCTTTGACCTCGTTTTAGCTCCCACACCTCTAGCATTAGAATTTTTTTATCTCTTTTTAGCTCCCACACCTCAAGCATTAGAAGTTCTTTGACTTCGTTTTAACTCCCACACCTCTAGCATTAGAAGTTCTTTGACCTCTTTTTAGCTCCCACACCCCTTGCATTAGGAGTTCTTTGACCTCTTTTTAGCTCCCACACCCCTTGCATTAGAAGTTCTTTGACCTTGCTTTAGCTCCCCCACCCCTTGCATTAGAAGTTCTTTTGCCTGTTTTTAGCTCCCCCACCCCTTGCATTAGAAGTTCTTTGACCTCTTTTTAGCTCCCCCACCCCTTGCATTAGAAGTTCTTTGACCTCTTTTTAGCTCTCACACCCCTTGCATTAGAAGTTCTTTGACCTTGTTTTAGCTCCCACACTCTTTGCATTAGAAGTTCTTTGACCTCTTTTTAGCTCCCCCACCCCTTGTATTAGAAGTTCTTTGACCTCTTTTTAGCTTCCACACCCTTTGCATTAGAAGTTCTTTGACCTCTTTTTAGCTCCTCCACCCCTTGCATTAGAAGTTCTTTGACCTCTTTTTAGCTTCCACACCCTTTGCATTAGAAGTTCTTTGACCTCTTTTTAGCTCCTCCACCCCTTGCATTAGAAGTTCTTTGACCTCTTTTTAGCTCCTGCACCCCTTGCATTAGAAGTTCTTTGACCTCTTTTTAGCTCCCACACCTTTTGCATTAGAAGTTCTTTGACCACTTTTTAGCTCCCCCACTCCTTGCATTAGAAGTTCTTTGACCTCTTCTTAGCTCCCCCACCCCTTGCATTAGAAGTTTTTTGACTTCTTTTTAGCTTCCACACCCTTTGCATTAGAAGTTCTTTGACCTCTTTTTAGCGCCCACACCCCTTGCATTAGAAGTTTTTTGACCTCTTTTTTAGCTCCCACACCCCTTGCATTAGAAGTTCTTTGACTTCTTTTTAGGTCCCACACCCCTTGCATTAGAAGTTTTTTTTACTTCTTTTTAGCTCCCGCACCCCTTGCATTAGAAGTTCTTTGACCTCTTTTTAGCTCCCACACCTCTAGCATTAGAGGTTCTTTGACCTCTTTTTAGCTCCCACACCCCTTGCATTAGAAGTTCTTTGACCTCTTTTTAGCTCCCACACCTCTAGCATTAGAAGTTCTTTGACCTCTTTTTAGCTCCCACACCTCTAGCATTAGAAGTTCTTTGACCTCTTTTTAGCTCCCACACCTCTAGCATTAGAAGTTCTTTGACTTTTTTTTAGCTCCCACACCTCCAGCATTAGAAGTTTTTTTACCTCTTTTTAGCTCCCACACCTCTAGCATTAGAAGTTTTTTTACCTCTTTTTAGCTCCCACACCTCTAGCATTAGAAGTTCTTTGACTTCTTTTTAGCTCCCACACCTCTAGCATTAGAAGTTCTTTGACCTCTTTTTAGCTCCCACACCTATAGCATTAGAAGTTCTTTGACCTCTTTTTAGCTCCCACACCTCTAGCATTAGAAGTTCTTTGACTTCTTTTTAGCTCCCACATTTTTAGCATTAGAAGTTCTTTGACTTCTTTTTAGCTCCCACATTTCTAGCATTAGAAGTTCTTTGACCTCTTTTCAGCTCCCTTACCCCAAGCATTAGAAGTTCTTTGACCTCTCTTTATAGCTCCCACACCTCTAACATTAGAAGTTCTTTAACCTCTCTCTTTAGCTCCAACACTTCTAGCATTAGAAGTTCTTTGACATATATTTCTAGGTTCCATACTTTTAGCATTAGAGGGTCTTCGATCTATATTTTGCGGTGCCTTACTTCTAGCATTAGAGGCTCTCTATTTTTAGGTGTCTTACCTCTGGCATTAGAGGCTCCTCTTCGTTGTTCTCTCCTGTCTTCTAGTTTTCAAGATCTTCTTTCATTAGATTATCTGTTTCTATCGAGATTTCATTGTCTCTTTTCCTTAGTTCATCAGTGTCCTTCTAGATTTCAAAAGAGATTTCAGTGCCGCGAGTTCTCACTTCGTCAGATTCCTCAGGGAAATCGAAGGCATTTATTCTTTACCTATCTGGGCAATGAGTAAAGAGATGAATACTATCGATTTCTCCGCATACACTATCATGCCAAAGTAAATGACGAGCAACATGATATATTTACCAATGTCGTCTGGATATGTCCTTACGTCAATGGCGAATTTTGGGACAATCCTGTTGAAGAACTACACGTCACCCACCGTTCAGTTGAACCATTCTGCCTCCATCCTCATTCCCCGCAATCGGTTTTTGCACCGATACAAAGCCTCGTACTTTTTCCAAGAGTCTTCTTTAATAATTAAAAGACATCGTCGCAAAAGCCCAAGCAAAGGATCCTTCAAGGCGCATACATTATGATCTTCAAAGCTCAGTTGCCAACGGAAGATCCCGTGTCTTTCTATAGGTCGGGTGATATAAAACGAATGATCGGCAACTTCGGCAGCAACCAAAACCATCTGTAGTTGATGGTGTTCCGAAGACGTAACACATAATTCTTACCGGCAGCTTCCTATTCCGCCAGAACGCGATCTCTGTGATTTAAGTGGAATCCTTCTCCCAGTCATGAACTCTCTCTCTCTCTCTCTCTCTCTCTCTCTCTCTCTCTCTCTCTCTCTCTCTCTCTCTCTTCGTATTGCTAATATTGTAGGCTTACATAACTTATTATTTTGCCAACTTTTCCCAACTCTCTCTCTCTCTCTCTCTCTCTCTCTCTCTCTCTCTCTCTCTCTCTCTCTCTCTCTCTCTCTCTCAGAGCAAACTCTATTTCTTTTGTGTCGTACTTTCGCTTCAATGTCATCCAGGTTGGTAAGGTCGACGTCATCTTCAGGCCGCCTATTGACGCGCAATTCCTTGGTTAGATTTCGCCAGCTACATACAGATCATGTGAGGTGTTGCAGGCTACGTTTGAAAAAATGAAGATCAGGTCTTCAGAAGTCATTTGAAGCTTGGGGAGGAGTTGTTCAGGACTGCTCCTGGAAATTTCAGTTCTGGAGTCATTCAGAAATCCATGTTAAGTATACGGCTATGTCCTTTGAAGACTTTTGGAAATTCGGGAAAGTTTTCTTCCGAAATCGTTCTGAGATTCCTTTCTGGAGGCATTCAGAATTCCATGCTAAGTTTATGGCTATTTTTTCTGAAGCCATTTGGAAATCTGAGAAGATTTTCTTCCGAATTCTTTTAGGACTAGGGAAAAATTCCATTCTTGTTTTACAACAACAACAACAACAACAACAACAACAACAACAACAATAAGAATGATAATAAAATAATAATAATAATAATAATGATAATAATAATAATAATAATAATAATAATAATAATATACTACGTGATTTGATTTATGGATTTGAGTTGAAAAGTTTTGAAGACGCTAAACGCTCAACTTTGCAGTTTGAAGGAAACTTTAAGATACCCGGACGAAGGGCGAAGGGTAATTGGGGTTTAAAGCAAACCGAATTGAAATAGTTGATTTCAGCAAAATTATTTCAGGTTTGGGATTTAGAACAATCTATTTCTGGTACGAATCGATATATATATATATATATATATATATATATGTTTATATATATATATATATATATATATATATATATATATATATAGTTTATATATGTGTATATACATGCATGTATATAAGCTTTTGCAGTATATGAATATTCTGTGTATATATGTATATTTATATGATGTGTTTATATATATATATATATATATATATATATATATATATATATATATATACATACACAGACATATATATGCATACATATACATATATATAATATATACATACATATACATATATATATAATATATTTATATATATATATATATATATATATATATACATATACATATATATAATATATATATATAAACTATATTTATATATTATATGAATAGGCCTACAGTATATTTGCATGTACTGTATACATACATACATACATACATACATACATATATATTGTTTGTACATACATGCATCCCTAAATACAGCAGCCTTCGTATTTTCCCAACTGTTTATACATGCAAAA
>NC_090752.1:72361630-72364130 GCF_036898095.1 Palaemon carinicauda | reverse complement strand
TGTTATTGATATTCTAAGTAATAGATTGCAAAGCGTAGTTGTGATGGAAAGCATATTGACCAAACGAATGTAATATCTACAGTATTTCACAGGGTAATGGACTCAGCCCATTACTTTTCATATTATATACCGGGTACGCATGATATGCGGTTTGGTCATGAAAACAAGCTTGTTGCATTTACAGATGATGCCACTCCCTTTGCATTAGTTCCATCCCTGAATGTAGCAATTTGGTTGCTAAATCCCTCGATAAAGATCTCTTTTGAAATGGTGCATAATACTAATTATGGCTATGAATTTTGTCTCTAACGAAAAACAATTTATGAATGTAAGTGGGTTTAGGATAGTGGTTCCTCAACTTCCAGATCTGTTAATTGATAATGTCTCATTAAAAAATCTAGGTGAGATTCTTTCCGTAAATTTACTTAAAAAAAAAAACTGTCAGTTTATGCTTTGGTTCTAAAAAAGTTGGCTTATTGAGAAAGTCTTTTAAGATTTCTGATGAGCAATCTATCATCAGGATTTTTTTTTCTTTCTACCTTGATTAGAATATTACTCTCCCGTCTTATCCCGGTGTAGATTATTAATCTCTGGCACCGTTGTTCAGTACTTCGTTCATTTTTCATAAACTTTTTCATAATTCTGACCATCCTTTGCATCCAAACCTTCGTCGACCGTTCCACCCTTTACGTAGTACTAGCTGTATTGACCCTAGTACTGTGCATTTCTGTAAAAAGAAATAGTGCGTTTTCCTTTAATCTTTCTCATACTAATCACTTGATCAGAATGGTACTTTGACACAGCACTCCATTGACCTCTCCCTAAGTTTTGATACTATAATTCCTTATCAAATCACTTTAATTAAGGTGTTTACTCTTGCCCTAATAAAGCTTAAGCCAATTACATTGGGTAAGTAGGTAAAGCAATTCGAATACCTACACTCCGCCGTCCCTCCCTCTGTCTTGACTCTCTTCCTATATCTCCAGTAATCCCCTTTGTGTTATTTTGTGTGTCCAGCAAACCTGTAGCTTCTCTTACCTGTTAAGAGTAATCTTTAGTTTATTGTCAGCTTATTCCATTTTATATATGGAATGGAGACGTAATGCAAATGCATTTCTGCATTTACAGGGTCAAAGTAACATGCCAGTCATGAACATGATGGGAAAACCTCCTTGGTCAAACAAACACTGAGACAACAAAGTGCTTATGCATAAAACATAGCAGATACCCAAATTACGATTGTCAATGGTGAAGTGAGCAAATACACCGAAAAATTTGCAGTCGACTTATATAACACATGATTTCATTTACTCTACCTGTCGAGGAGGTAAAACCAATCAATCCAGCATTTGAAAAAATGTGTGTTTCATAATGTAAACCCAGTTAAAAGCAGCCTTCAGGGCAGGTTTATCAAGTTGGATAAATAGGCTAAAAGCCATAAACTCTTTATACACTCTGACGAAATACAACAATAACATGAAATTTTAATAAGAATTGTAACAAGAATCCAATATATTAATTCTATCAGCTTTTAAGAAAATATAACAGGTTACAAAAAGGTAGAGTAAGCGACGCCGATGAGAGTGAGAAAGGAGGTTACTGGAGGGGTAGGAGGAGGGTCAAGACAGAGGGACGGGGGAGTGTAGGTATTCGAATTGCTCTACCTACTTACCCGATGAACTTGGCTTAAATTTTATTAGTACAAGAGTAAACACCTTAATTAAGGGAATTTAAAAATGCATAATAATATAAAAAATTAGGGGGACGTCTGTAGATTGTTCTGATTAAGTAATTACTATGGGAGATATTAAAGAAAAACACTATTTTTGCTAGAAATGTGTAGTAGGTATGCGTATAATCCTAAATGCTCAAGGTCAAACAGTACTCTAAATGTATCATTCCAGCTTTGACCAGATTATGGAATGATCTTCCTGATCTGGGAGTTGAATTGTTGGAACTTCATATGTTAAAACTTCTTACAAATGCTTTTCTGTTAGATATCTTGACATAAGCCCCCTATCATTGTTTATTTGCAACTTATCTTATGTATCATTGTTACTGGCCTTATCATATTTTATGTTTCTATTTCTCATTTCTAGGGTGCACATTACTTGTGGGTTGTTTTATTTCTCATTATAGTTGATATGTTTCTTCCCTATTTCCTTTCTGCAATAGGCTGCGTTTACAGCTGGGAACTTCTTTTCTTGTTAAGGTTGTATCTTGGTTATTTCCCTTATGTAATAAAGATAAGTGCCATATTATATATATATATATATATATATATATATATATATATATATATATATATATATATATATAGATATATGTATATGTATATGTATATATGTAAACGATAATTTTGCATATTTAGACGTGTTTTTCATATTCATATAAGCCATATATCATATTCCTCTTAATGTCTGGATTCTCTCAACCTCGGGATCAGAGACCCAAGGGGGAATCAACTCAAGATAATAGCTTCTGGTCGGCGGGGTAATCG
>NC_090752.1:72325690-72350690 GCF_036898095.1 Palaemon carinicauda | reverse complement strand
GGACGAATCTGTAACATTTTGGATGAAGTGCATCAGAGTACAAGTACGCAGCAGTACTTTGAAAATTATCGCAATGTTAAGTAAATGGCAATTTTTGTGTGAACAACATTACCCAAAAACTACTGAACCAATATCAACGAAACTTGGTGGACTTGTAGCGTATGACCCAAGGACAAATCTATTAGATTCTAAAGATAATACATCAAAAGTACAAGTACGCAGTGGAGTTAAGAGTAAAGTAAAACTGCTTGGTGTGGCAAAGGCATGCTCTCTACCGAGTGCCCCTTTTATCTTTGCTGTAGCCTTTTCCTATTCCCAATACAAACTTTTTACACTCCTTTTCTATTACTAATTTTATCCGCTTATTGAAGTTGATAAATTCGTGGGTTTAGACCAAATAGTTACTGGCACCCAATGCAGTCCTGTGTTGAAATTGTGTTCGCTCACAAAATAATGCACATTCGGTCTCAAGAATTCATGGCACACTTCGCTCTGAAGAACTGCACCCTGTCACATCATTACTGCGTAACGACTAACCAAACAGATTGTTGTAAGGAGAGATAGCAGATGTGGTGGTCGGGGCTCCACATAGCAACTCGCCGTGCAGTTAGGATGTGACAGGATGCACTTTCTCAGAGCGAGGTATATCAGGGATTCGAGTGTCCAACAATACATTCAAATGCTATTGTTTGTTAAAAGATTTCTCAGTCACCAGCTATTAAGTTTAGAATTGGTATTGTTGAATGGTGGTATAACTACGATTGGTTAAGATTTCGTTTGTTGATTGTTGACCCCGAGAATTTATCACATCCAGTTGGTGTTGTTAGCTTTTCCTACATCTTGAATAATCTATATTAGTCTGGGTGTGACAAACGTTTTCCTTTAGGTTAAGTGATTATTGGATTGGGTTTTGATTATCTGCAAATTATTTTCCTTTTCAATTCATGATGTAGAGTTTAAACAAATCGTAGTTTCTTTATTGACAAGGATTCCAGAAAAGGGTCATTAAATTTATGATTTAACTGATTAACGATAACCTAAGATTTTATAAGCGAGTTCAGTTTTAGGTACTTCTGAATAAGAAAATAGAAAATTATTTGTTGATTTTGTTTGGCCTCGATGGAATAAAGAGATTCGCTCATTAAGTAGAAAATGACTGAATGGCATCATAGTTCTCTGGTGATTTTTTAGGTATCTTGTTCTCCATTCTGTGAAATAATCATGATTCGTGTATTACAGTAAATTGATGACCTCGTGTATTTGTGTTATGACGAAGGAAGGCAATTCGACGTTTTTGTACAATATGTACTTCTTTCAACCTTATTAGTCCCACTGTAGAGCAGGGCCGGTCGCTTGAGTCAACTCTCTCTCTCTCTCTCTCTCTCTCTCTATCTATTTATATTCCTTACATATTCTTATCCCAGTCCCATTCCACCCATATCCATCCTCATTACATCCATCCATCAGATTCGTTGACTCCCCACACTCCTGTTCCTCTTAACTGACATGTTATCATCTCTCTACTGAGGGACTGCCAAAGCAAGAGTCCGTGTCACACGAAATGTGTGGCAATCGTAAACGAACTAACATAGCTCTCTTGATTGGTTCCACCTCCTCCCTTCGAATTACATGGCCTTAGTATTTCAGGAGAGCTCTCCTAGCCATATCTTTTACATTATATATAGTCTAGCAGGAAGATAGGGTTCCCATGCACCCCCATGATACATTTTTTTAACTTGCATTTTTGCAATCCCTGGGGTGTCTGGGAACAGAATTCCCTTTGTTCCCATTCAAAAAAATGTCCCATGTGAGTCATTTAGCCGTCTATTTGTCCGCCATCTTGGATTTCTTGAGATGTTAAAGTTAGGGGGGCAGGGGAAATATAAAGGACCTTTTCGTAAAGAAATAAATTAGTTACAGGTACAAACTAGGTATCATTGGAAAGGGTATGAACAGCACTATCATAAGAACACATCACTTATTCGGTCATGACATTGATGACGTCATCAGAGGTCAAAAGGTCACGTTAAAGGGGCACTAGTCAAAATTCAGGCCCATCCAATTTGTTAACCATCCTGCACCTAACTGAATAAATATTTTGGATTCTAGTTTGCTTCAAAGAAAGTGTAAATGAATAGGTAGTTTTTAAATCTAAAACAAATTAATTAACTAGAGTGTAACATTATTAACCCTTTCCACAAATAAAACGAAAATATTGAGAAAATTATTTTTTAAAATGAGATTTATGGGAAATTCCAGTTCGACACATCTTTGTTTTCTCTGCCTTTCTGTTATGGTAAAAGGCCTTATATGTTCCAATGAGTCCGATTCCCGAAATACAGTCTATGTATAATTCTATTGGTATCTTTACTTGGTATTATCAGAATATGCATTACACACATATATATAGATAGAATGTCTGATAACGAGTTGCTATAACACGCAGGCCGAAAATGTATTAACTTGCAATATTATCATGACTGCCAAAAGTCTCAATGTTCATATTAATCTAATCTTCATTATAACTGAAAAGTTCTTCATTGTCACTGTCTTGGTCAGCCTGTTCTCCATCAGGGTCATTATCACACTGTTCCATCTCTTCCGTAGTCTTGTGAACTAAGTCTATCAAGGCAGGGGGAAGTACCAGGCTGCAAGACCACACTGGCTCCAGAATACCCTCATAATTTTGTTCCCAAACTTGTTCAGGATCATATGGCTTTGGAGACCAGAAGATTGGAATATCTGCTCGCTTGTAGATAGCTAGGCGATGGTTCACTCGACGAATGTGTGGGATAAGGTTGTCTCGGCAAGGTGGCAAATGGGAGAGGTCAATCTTACATTTTGTTGTCAGTTGCTCATCTTCCCCAACCATCTTCCTTAACATGATTCCGCGTACAGTGTTAATAGATTTCTGTCTGGAGTAGCCATACATCAGACATGTGAATGCCTCGATACCATCAATCGTTTCTGGCTCTACCGACCATTCATCCCCAAGTTTTCTGAAAGGAGACGAGTATAATTATATCAGTTGCCGCACAAAGTTGATAAGAAAGTGTAATAGTCAGGTCATTGCATACATATAGATAACAAGATAAATACTTGAAAGCTTCATGATGAATTGAATGACGTTGTAACTTCTTAAGGGGTCCAATCTTGCCCTTTCCCTTGAAGGAACTTGTAACGTCCTCCCCGGTGAACATGTACAGGCCAAGGACCATTTTACCTTTATCAGCACCCATGGATTCTGCTGTTTGACTTATGTTGACCATTTGACGATGTTTACCAGTTCCGATGTCAAGAAAGATGGTAAGACCTATGGTGTTAACATGAAACAGGAGAATGACAAAGATATCAGTGTCTGGCGTCCTGACTACAGCTGACTTGTAACCCAGTTTTGCTGCATACTTCAGGTACAGCACAATCCTTGTGTCCGTTTCCTCCTGATTAGACATAAGCTCGTGAACCTCTTGTGCTGCAACCTGAAATGATAATGTGGAACTTATCATATATACTGATTTTACACAGTAGGCAAATGGTTAACCGTATTAAATTAATTGAATTCAATTACTTACATCACCATCAGATGATTGTAACTGGTATGCTTTGCCGTTCACAACCACCAGTGCTGTGCCACAGTGCTCTATGCGAGATGCTGCTGCATTGCTGCTCCAAACCTTGAATAGTAGTTCACAGAGCTGTGTTTTATAGTGTTCATTTGCCAGGAATAGTTTGAAGTCATTTGGTTTTCTTGTCGCTGGCCCTTGTATCAGATAACGCTGAGAAGATCCTCGGCGTAATCTCTCCTGAGCCTTGATAGAATCAGCATGGTAAGAATCAGTTGAGAAGATAAAATCTTTCTTGGCCACCATCTGATCTAAGACTTGCAGACATATTTCTCCAAACGTAGGTGATATATTTGTCAGGGCATGGAAAAGGGTGTTGCCATCTTGGATGTGCAGGGCACCCTTCGGATAAGGAATATCCTCGTGACTATCGTCTGTGAAGAAATACAGAAGTGCAGCTTTGTTGGTCTTATTGAAGAAACCATCAGCAGTACCCAGGCTAAGTGGTACAGGGGTGAGTGAATATCTCATCAGTTCATCAAGGTCTAGTGGCTCATCCAGGTTCTGGGATTTGACCAGCAGCATGAAGGCAAGGTCACTCTGCTGTCGGTATTGAACAATCTGTAGGTGTCGTATGGTGCTGCAAGGCAGAATGTGTTTAGGTAATTTCCACTCTCCGTTTGTCACAGCACGGCAGATGTCCTGGAAATGAAACCACTAGACATTAGACAGAAAATGGTTTACTTTTTTATCACAGAATGTGGTAAAACTATATTTCAAGGTGGTAAAGCAAATGTGGTTAAATCTCACCTGAGCTATGGAAAGAACCAGACGTCGGCACATTTCAGACTTTTCCACGACTACTTCATCCACCACAAGAGTCGACAGGACCTCGCATCTCGCATGGAGCACTGTGGCACAGCACTGGTGGCTGTGAACGGCAAATCATACCAGTTACAATCATCTGATGGTGATGTTGGAAGGTATTCTTCTGATGCTCTGGCATCCAGCTCATCAGCTGTTGGAGGCCAAGGAAGTGGTGTTGACTCATGGAACATCCTCTGAACAGCAATGCGCAAGTGCAAGGCAACATCCTCAAACTTGTCTCTGGAACCAAGTCTATATGCATATGTCACTGCTTCCGCAACAGAGATGCTTTTGCTGTACACCAGGTTGAAGGTTATGCATCCCCTGTCCCCATTTGTGAAAACGATGCTCTCATTAATTTCGTGTCGTTGAAGTCAGGTTTTCAGCTTGTCACTACTAAAATCTAGATTTGGAAATCCACAGCGTTCAAGTTCTAGCTATCTACAAGCGAGCAGATATTCCAATCTTCTGGTCTCCAAAGCCATATGATCCTGAACAAGGTTGGGAACAAAATTATGAGGGTGTTCTGGAGCCAGTGTGGTCTTGCAGCCTGGTACTTCCCCCTGCCTTGATAGACTTAGTTCACAAGACTACGGAAGAGATGGAACAGTGTGATAATGACCCTGATGGAGAACAGGCTGACCAAGACAGTGACAATGAAGAACCTTTCAGTGATATAGAAGATTAGATTAATATGAACATTGAGACTTTTGGCAGTCATGATAATATTGCAAGTTAATACATTTTTGGCCTGCGTGTTATAGCAACTCGTTATCAGACATCCTATCTATATATATGTGTGTAATGCATTTTCTGATAATACCAAGTAAAGATACCAATAGAATTATACATAGACTGTATTTCGGGAATCGGACTCATTGGAACATATAAGGCCTTTTACCATAACAGAAAGGCAGAGAAAACAAAGATGTGTCGAACTGGAATTTCCCATAAATCTCATTTTAAAAAATAATTTTCTCAATATTGTCATTTATTTGTGGAAAGGGTTAATAATGTTACACTCTAGTTAATTAATTTGTTTTAGATTTAAAAACTACCTATTCATTTACACTTTCTTTGAAGCAAACTAGAATCCAAAATATTTATTCAGTTAGGTGCAGGATGGTTAACAAATTGGATGGGCCTGAATTTTGACTAGTGCCCCTTTAACGTGACCTTTTGACCTCTGATGACGTCATCAATGTCATGACCGAATAAGTGATGTGTTCTTATGATAGTGCTGTTCATACCCTTTCCAATGATACCTAGTTTGTACCTGTAACTAATTTATTTCTTTACGAAAAGGTCCTTCATATTTCCCCTACCCCTAACTTTTACATCTCAAGAAATTCAAGATGGCGGACAGATAGACGGCTAAATGACCAACATGGGCCATTTTTTTGAATGGGAACAAAGGGGATTCTGTTCCCAGACACCCCAGGGATTGCAAAAATGCAAGTTAAAAAATGTATCATGAGGGTGCATGGGAACCCTATCTTCCTACTAGACTAATATATCACACATTCTTTTTACATCTTAACTTTCCCTCTTTTCCAGTAGTGACATTCCAGCAATCCATCTCACCATCCTCATCTCTGTTCTTTTCAACAGTTTCTCCTCTTTCCTCTTAAGTGCCCAAGTTTCTACATCATAAAATAGTATGGACTGATAATTGTCTTATAAATCTTAATTTTGAGTCTTAATGACATTTTCTCGTCTAAAACACCTTTAATAACTTCTTTCCATTTTCACCATGCTTCTTTCACTTTCTGTCTCACTGTTTTCTCAGTACCTCCATCATCTGTAATTGTTGATCTCAAGTTGTTAAACTTGTTCTGTTTTAACACTGTCCCATCTTCCGGTTGTATGTGTGCTTCTTCTTGTCCTTCGCTTTGTCTTTCATATGTTCACCTTCAGAATCCTTTCCTTTCTAGGGCCCCTCCTTTATATACTGAGAATTTTTTCACAGTTCTTCTTATTTCTGTTATAATGACGAAATCACCAGTAAATACCAGTTCCTACAATTCTATGTTGTTCTTTAATTCTGATGACAAAATGTCCATAACGACAAGGAACAGGAATGGACCTTCAGATCCCTGATGGAGGTCAACCTCCAAAAGGGAATACCCCAGTCTCCCCATATATTTTTCTGCACAATTGTTCTTGCCCCCCTCCCCCCACCTCTTCATACATCATCCTCACCAACCTTACCAACTTCTCCGGTACCCTTCTCTTTTTCAAACACCTATCGACTAACTCTCTTGGTATCTTGTCATTATGTTTTTTCAACATTCACAAGACACGTGTAAACTCTCGTGTTTCCCTCTAGATACGTCTTTTAGACTTGACTTGTATATATGTAAATATATGTTTATATATATATATATATATATATATATATATATATATAAATATATATATATATATATATATATATATATATATATATATATATATATATTACACACACACTCGTATATACAACAGAATGAAGTGTCTGACATAATATGTATCTTAGGCAACAAATGCACTTTTACGATATAAGTACTTGGTAAGAGTAGGAAAATTCAGGTCCAGTATTTCGTTTTACCGTAACTTTAGTAATATGTACTATAACACGCTATAGATAATGTAAATACAAACACTCCCAAATGCACACAACTTGTAGAAATGGACGTTGTCTCAACAATTCCTTCATTCATTACCACCTGGTTTTCCACAGACGATTAAAGACTTTTATCAATCTTCAGCACGTATCCTGCTGCCTCTCTTGCTTTGCTTATTCGGTGACAGCTTTTCTCCCATCTTATCACCATCTGTTATATCATATTTATTAGGAATCAACCCTTTCCATTCGTGCACCATCCATTAGTGTTAATATTCTATGCTTTCTGTTTACATTAACCCTCATATTTATGTTGTTGCTCAAACTTGCCCCCTCAACTTATTTCATCTTTCAAACAGTTGTAAAAGATTTACCACCAACCGCAGCTTTTCATCACTCGCTTTAATCATTTCATTATCATCTGCAAACATCAACAATTTCTTGCTCCTTTCATGAATCATTTTCCACCTTACAACTTCGCAGATGGAATACGAGAGTATAAGAAGAAAACCTTCATGTCATCCGTTAAGCAGCTTTTGGAGTTTGAAAAGTATTCATAGAAAAATCCTGTTTTGATAATATTTCGTCCACTATTTTATGATGGAAGTGGTTAATCCTTTACAAATATGATTTGATTTCGTATTTTCATATTTAATTTTCAGTATTTATTCCATTTTCATATCAAGATAATTATCCAAAAATTTATTTAAACTATAAATATGGCCTCTAAAAATGGAATTTTCCATTAGTTGCATCACAAAAATAAGTTCGTTTAGCCCTTATCTTTTCAATACGTGATCGTTTATATTAGAATTACATTACTATATTGGTTATTGTTTTCATTTTGATAAAAGAATTCATGCCGCTTTATAGTTCCATTGCATATGTCATTTACATGACATGATTTGTTCACGGATTTACCTCCTAGAGTGTTACATACTATTAAGAATTAATCTCTCTCTCTCTCTCTCTCTCTCTCTCTCTCTCTCTCTCTCTAGAAAGAGGTCACTAGTTTCCAGTTCACTTTCCTCTTCTCTGTTATTCTTCTTCCTTTTCCTCTTCCTCCTCCTCCTTCTCCTTCTCCTCCTCTTCTTGCCGAAGGTGCGTTCGTTCCTTTGAGCTTCAGCACGTCTTTCCTTTTCAGTTGCGTCACATTCTTTCTTATTAATTTCACCTCCATTCTCTTTCAACACGAATTTACTCTTCATCTTCTCTCGAGAAATCATCTATTTTGGTTAGGGTTCGTCTCTCCTGGCGCCTCTCACTTCCTTATGTTCACCCGGCATATTCAACCTACATTCTCTCTCTCTCTCTCTATCTCTCTCTCTCTCTCTCTCTCTCTCTCTCTCTCTCTCTCTCTCTCTCTCTCTCTCTCTCTCTCTCTCTTTATATTTATGCATATACACACACATATATATATATATATATATATATATATATATATATATATGTATATCTATATATATTCATATATATGTATGTATGTATATGTCAAGAGGAATCGATCAATTGACGAACTAAGAAAGTTTGCGGGTGTGGACTGGTATAGACAGACCATAAACAGACGCAAATAGGACATGTCTGAGAGCTTTGTTCTGCAGTATATATATATATATATATATATATATATATATATATATATATATATATATATATATGCACTCAGGTATACACACTGAGTGGTGATACCTTAGCACGGTGAGAGGGTTTACATATGCCATGATTAGCAAAGCTATACTAATTTGGTTTGCTTTGAGCGATCCGACGAAAATATATCTCCAATTCGCAGTTGGCCAGTGTTGTGATGAAATCTGGCTAAACCCCGGACTTGAATTGACATGCTCAAGGTCCTTGCCCGGCAGTGGACTTGAAGCGGCTGTACTTGTTGTTGTTGTTTGTTGTATATGGTGTGTGTGCGTGTAAATATATATGTGTATATATACATATATATATGTATATGTATATATATATATATATATATATATATATATATATATATATATATATATATATATATACTGTATATTGGATACACACCCTTGAATATGAAATTAAAATTATCGTACCTGTTTATGACAATTTTTCTGACTTTTGATATCATTTGACTTAAAGCTCAGTTGGCTCTTATCTGTACAATTTAAGACTTTACTCCTGATAAAATAAAGCTACCCAATTTCTTATACATTTTCTTTCCTCTATCAATTTCTTCTATTGTATTAATGGTCCACTTCAAATCTTTCTTGAACGTTTTACTGATTTTAGTCTCACGGATAAAATCCTCCTTTCATTTCTAAATGTCTTATGCAGCGCATCTTTCTTCAATCTCACTTGGTAAAGATATGGAGTATTAGCTAAAGAGGCTGATAATACTTCGACTGTTTTATTGTGGTGGGGTTTTGGTGGCCTGGTGGTAGCGTACTGGCCTGTTGAACGCCAGACTGGGATTCAAGTTTCGCTCAAACTCGTTAGTTCCTTTGATCGCTTCAACCTTACCATCCTTGTGAGCTAAGGATATGGGATTGGGGGAGCCTACAGGTCTATCTGCTGAGTCATCAGCAGCCGTTGCCTGGCCCTCCTAGTTCCTAGCTTGGGCGATGATCATGTGTAATATGGTCAGTCTCTAGAGCATTGTCCTGCTTGATAGAGCAATGTCACTGTCCCCTGCTCCTGCCTTTCATGAGTGGCCTTTATATACCAATGAATGTCAGAGGCAAGGCTCGTATACTTATGATCAAAACCCAAGCCTCTTCTCCACTCAGAATAGGACCAAGGAGGGCCAGGCAATGGCAGCTAAAGACTTATCAGGTAGATCCATTCTATAGGCTCCCCCAAAACCCCATCCTTAGCTCACAAGGATGTTGAAATTGTAGACATTACAAGAAACTATCGAGCTTCAGCATGACTTGAACCCCAGTCCGGCGATCGCTAGGCAGCCTACCACAACCCTTAGTCATAATTTTGAGGGATTACACTTTGGGTTTACCTTATTCGGCATATGTGGAACTACATTTTGATACCATGGTCTGAAGCATATCCTTCAGATATATGAGGAAAGTATACAGGGTGGCGGGTGGTGTTTAGCTGTCAGTTTATAAAGTTGCGTTCATGGTCTACTTCTCTGCAGATATATATATATATATATATATATATATATATATATATATATATATATATATATATATATATATATATACTGTATATATATATATATATATATATATATATATATATATATACACAGCCACAACAACAACAAATTCAGCCGTTTCTAGTACTGTACACTGCAGGACAAAGGCCTTAGACATATCCTTATTCATATGTGTGGTTTGGCCATTTACATCACTAAACTGGCCAGTGCGGATTGGTGATGGTGGTATTTTTTTTTTTTTTTTTTTTTTTTTTTTTTTTTTTTTTTTTTAATTGTATGCCACCTCCACTTTCCGGGCCTCGTAAATACCTGGCGTAACTATTAAACTCTATGTTCGACTAGTTTATATCGTTCTCTTCCAGAACGTGAAATTTTTAGCTTTCTTCCTATTCCTTTGAAGGCGCATTCGTCTTTGTTAAAAAATACACTTAGCGCGCACCAATCAATCTTACTCTGCGGGGAACCTGCTGACAGTTTTTCTTTACTCTAAAGAAAATTAGTAGAAAGAAATATTAAATATGCGTTAAAGAGGTCAGATACCAAATACCGATTTTACAAAGTGTAAGGTTAAATATAAATTAAATGAAGTGTTAAAGTATGCAAATTATGATTACAAATTGAAGTACTGTTGATACAAATACTAATTGATGATAAAGTGCTTGTAATATAAACAATAAATTCAAATTAGGTAGGGTGCTACTAGTGTAAGTATAAATTTCAAAACTAGATCCCTACTAGTATAATTAATATGTACGATTTCAAGTATTGTGGTGGCCTATTGGAAATGTCCCTACCTGCTGTTCTGCCGGACTGCAGTTCGAGTCACGCTTAATCTCAATAGTTTCTTGTAGGGTCTGTAACCTCACCATCCTTGTGAGCTAAAGATGGGGCTGTATGGGGAGTCTATAGGTCTATCTGCTGAGTCATCAGCAGCCATTGACTGGCCGTCACTGGTTTTAGCTTGGTGGAGAGGGACTTGGGTGCTTATCGTATGCATACTGTATGTAGTTAGTCTCAGGGTATGGGACTTGGGTGCTTATCGTATGCATACTGTATGTAGTTAGTCTCAAGGGTATGGGACTTGGGTGCTTATCGTATGCAAACTGTATGTAGTTAGTCTCAAGGGTATGGGACTTGGGTGCTTATCGTATGCATACTGTATGTAGTTAGTCTCAAGGGTATGGGACTTGGGTGCTTATCGTATGCAAACTGTATGTAGTTAGTCTCAAGGGTATGGGACTTGGGTGCTTATCGTATGCATACTGTATGTAGTTAGTCTCAAGGGTATGGGACTTGGGTGCTTATCGTATGCAAACTGTATGTAGTTAGTCTCAAGGGTATGGGACTTGGGTGCTTATCGTATGCATACTGTATGTAGTTAGTCTCAAGGGTATGGGACTTGGGTGCTTATCGTATGCAAACTGTATGTAGTTAGTCTCAAGGGTATGGGACTTGGGTGCTTATCGTATGCATACTGTATGTAGTTAGTCTCAAGGGTATGGGACTTGGGTGCTTATCGTATGCAAACTGTATGTAGTTAGTCTCAAGGGTATGGGACTTGGGTGCTTATCGTATGCATACTGTATGTAGTTAGTCTCAAGGGTATGGGACTTGGGTGCTTATCGTATGCATACTGTATGTAGTTAGTCTCAAGGGTATGGGACTTGGGTGCTTATCGTATGCAAACTGTATGTAGTTAGTCTCAAGGGTATTGTACTGCTGGCTAGGACATTGTCACTGTCTCTTGCCGCTGTCATTCATGAGTTACCTTTAAACCTTTAAATGAAGCCTTGGTGGTATAAATACTTGGAAACAAAGGAAGTGTAGGTAGCGTAAAAAATCGGAAATATTTCATACTGGTATATGGGAAGATAAATTTACTTAAAAGGATGTATGGTAAGGTAAACGAAACACCTAAAATGGCATCTTTGTTTTGAATCTTCAAAATGTCATAAAATGCCAAGGTTTACGATGCAGGGCTTTACTTGTCAACACCGACGACGTATATGTTGAAGGCTAGAAATTGCTCACGCAGAGAACTGTCAAACCATTTATTCTTGAAATATTCATATTTTATACGTGTGATTCTGACCGTCTTTTCAGATAGAGTATTGAAGGACACTCAATTCCGTCTTTCCACGGGAATACTATAAATGTTTCTTTGTAACTATTGCAAAGGATGACGCCATTAATCCATTAATATTGTAAATTAATTTTAGGATTCTTTTCTTGCTTGTGTATTCCTCTGTTTTAAGTACAGAACATTTTAATTTCACTGGATAATGTACGGTAGAAGTTCGTAAAATTGCTAGGGAATTTGATTTGAAATAAACTGTTATTCACCTAGGGTAATGATGTGGTAGGCAATAGTTAACATGTCCACACATACACACACGCTATATATATATATATATATATATATATATATATATATATATATATATATATATATTTATATATATATATATACATATATATATATATATATATATATATATATATATATGTATATATATATATATATATATATATATATATATATATATAACCACTGCAATTAATTACTTGATGAAACTCTTCAAGTCCTATTAAAAAAAATCTTTCATCGAACATATGCGTCACACCAATATTGTGTCTGTGGATCAGAGGGATAAAAAACTACGTGCTTTAAATACCTCTTCATTTATGTGGTAATGCACAATGGAAGGCCAATAGAAAAACTGACCCCCTTTGACCTATGACCTTTACCAATGCCATCACACAATGATGGTTATTAATATAACCAATCACACAAACCGGAGGCATTTTAATCGTACGATTTGAACTGTTCGCAGCTTCGCGTGGGAAACCAAGGGTACGTCAAATATGAATAAAGGATCTAAAGTGCATAATGAATAGTTATTCTTTTTTTCTTCAATACAGCGGGAGTCTTTGAACGTAGAGAAGGACAGGGAAAAAGGATCCCCGTATTCATGGAAACAGTCTAAGAATAAATTATTGTGAAACAGGGATGTTGGTCTGCCGTTGCCAAGACAACCGAGTGAAACATTGCGCAGGTAGACTACAAAAACTGGAGATTAATAAAAAGAAAAATGATAAAAACACTCTATCCCCCCCCCCCGCGCCTTCTCTCTCAGGTATATCCATTATTAGACTAGGAAGAAATCAGGTTTATTTTTGGTACATATTTGCCTTGGTGTAAATTTATCTTGTTTTTATAAAGAGAAAATAACAGCCATTGTTTTGTGAAATTTAGCATCTGAGATGGATTCTTGGCTATGGTTACGAAATTTGACCTTATGTGCCCGTACACATATAAATAGGTATATATTATTAAGGTATTTGGCGTACGAATATAATTTAATGTTAAATACAGTTTTAATTATGCCTATGAGTATATATTTGGTAAGCATGCAAGGATTTTTTTTAGTGTAGAGTATATTAATATACTCGTAGACGTCAAAGCAGATGGGGAATGCAAGTGTAGGTGGGACATGTTCTAGAATATACTAAAAATATACACATATTATGGTTGATACTGTAAGAAAGATTATCGTATTTTTTCTTATTAATTTGTTTCCTTTGGAAAAAATATATTTACATTTCAAGGGGAGGATCAAATTTGATTCATCATTAGTTGACATATGTATGGGTTAGAATCTTTATATATTAGGACTAGGAGAGAGAGAGAGAGAGAGAGAGAGAGAGAGAGAGAGAGAGAGAGAGTAATCGTGAAGTTTCTTCGATAATATATCGGTATAGAAAAGACACATTGCTGCAGCACACAATCTCTTGAAGTGACATTTGAAAAGAACATTGTTGTGAGTACGTTATCAAAGGGGTTGAATCCATTCCCCACTCGTCAGCCACAGCTGATAACACGCGTAAAAAGATGCTTCAAAATATTCCTCCAGGTGTTTGCTTAATCTGAAAAGTCTCCAGCTAAACTTTTGCCCTCATCTTATGCTGTGTCTTGCATGAATAACAACCTCTTAGGGTTGTAAAAAGCCTCCCTTGCATCCAGCCAAATGAAAATGTTGTAACGTCCTACTCCCCCCCACCCCCGTCACCAATCCAAAACAGTGCCCTTACCCCCTCCCCTGTCCTCCTCTCCCTCTCTCTCCTCCTCTCCCTCCCCATGTCCCTTCTCTCCTTCCCCTCCCCCTCTCCCTTCTCTCCCTCCCCTCCCTCTCCCTTCTCTCTCTCCCCCTCCCCCTCATAGTCGGCACCGTTCCCCACGAGGAAGAAAATACATTGAAGTATAAAATGAAGAAAAAAAGAAAAAGAAAAAATTAATTTCCAGAGAACTCCTCCAAATTTGCATGAACTTTATTTATAGAAGGGCAACGCTGGCTTAATGAATACTGTATTAGGTCCCTGGTAGCGAAAGAGCCTCTAAATTAGGGCTCAAAACCTCCCGAGTATTACACGACCAAACGGCATTTTAGAAGGCCGCCCTCTTTAAAAGCCTTTACCGAATCTATGGGATATTAATGAAACTGTCCCAGGAAATCGCACCATTGATTTGTTGCTTTGGGCCACTGGTGTTGCTCTCTGCTGTTTAGATTTAGTGTTATTAATCCCGTGCTGAAACGTCAAGAGTTCCTCTTAACGCTTTATTAAGCCCCAGAAGAATGAAGTGCTTCACTTGTAATCCCCCCAGGACCCACAAATAAATTACTCGCAAGTGAGGAAGGCGTAATTGCCGTATTTGCTGTTTCGACGATTTATTAGTGCCATCTTCGTTGTCGAATTCTACTTTACAACGAAATTAATGGCGCGAAAGTGGAGATTCACTGTGCCTGCCTTATTGAGGATACGTTATAATTTTCTACAGTACATTATCAAGTGCGTTTGGTATCGTGGTTACAAAATACTGTTTGGAAGCGTAAGTCTGAATGCGCAGAGGATAGATATTCCTTTAGATAGTAGTTGGTTGCCCAAGGCACCAGCAGCTACCCCTCTAGATACTACCGCGTTATAGTTATTGAGTCCTTTGACTAGCCAGGTATTACTACTTTGGAGCCCTCTGGATAGGGCTCATTTTTCCTTTCTCTACACATAATCAGAAGAGTTTGGCCTATTCTTTACACAAATCTTTTTTACTCAAGGGGATAACCACTGCACTCTAATTTTTCAGTGGCTACTTTCCTTTTTGTAAGGGTAGAAGAGACTCTTTAGCTATGGTAAGCTGCTCTTCTAGGAGAAGGACACTCCAAAATTAAACCATTGTTCTATAATCTTGGGTAGTGCCATAGCTTCTGTACCGTGATCTTCCACTGTCTTGGGGTAGAGTTTTCTTGCTTTAGGGTACACTCAGGCAGACTATTCTATTTGTTTCCTTTCCTAATGGGGTATTTTTCCTGCTTGACCCCTTGATTTTATTGCATCCTGTCCATGACATTTCAGAAACGACATACTCATTTTATTGCTTGGGTCTTCAGGGACAAAAATCCAGTAACTTTGTTTGTGGGTTTTCTGAATGTTAATGTCTACAAGTGCAATGAATTAAGCACAATTTAAGAATGGATTTACAGTGGTGTTAAAAATAAGTTAGAGAATGTATTTGGTAGAGTTGTGCGTATATCTTTTTCAAGAGAAAAGGCTAACCTATAGCTACACAGATGAAGGGGAAAAGAGTTTTAGGTAGAAAAACGAATAGAATACCTCTACCAAATGATTAAAGAGACAGTAGCAATATTCAGCATAGTGGGATAACTTTGAGTTAAGGAAATTGGTGAGACAATAGTACAACTCGACATGGTAAAAAAATCCCCAGAGACAAACTTGGTGTAATACTAGCAAAGTTCGACGTAGCAAGATGCCCTTAAGAGCGAATTTTATGGTGTAACAGCAGCGCAACTCGACTTAGTGGGTACCCTCTGAGAAAATGAATATGTAGCAAAGCTCAAACAAGCTAACACCTTTAAGAGAATTGTTTTCGGACTGCTTTAGGAGTTGTAGACCATACTGGCATAAGGCTAGCTTAGTACAGAATGAACGAAATAACTGTACAGTTAGAATCAAAAGAACGCCGACACTCGGGGGAAATCTTCCGTCAGATGTCTCTATTGTTCCCAAGACAAAACAGACAGTTGTTGTTGAAGAATGTCTGGCCCTTTTGGCCAGACACGGGCTTTTGCAATCTTGCAGCCCGTAGGTGTTTTGGTAGGATTTATTGGGATAGGTAGCTGGGATGGGGGATATTCTGCAACATTTATTTTAGGATATTGGGATAGGTTTTGGGTTATGATGGATTGTTTTGAGAAGGAAGTAGGTGACTGTGGGAAGGGGATGCCTTCCCAAGAGCCCACTGGCTCCAGTCTTAGTTAGAGAAAAAGAATTATAGCAGTGGGTCCCGATAAATAGGAGAGCTCGGGAAGGAGTTGAAAAGTTTTAGTTGGAGATGTTGATATAGGTGAAGTAAAAAAACTTCATAGTGGTTTAAGCTTAAGTTGTGAGATGGAGGGATAGTGTGAGATTTCAGCTAGTGAGAGAGAGCTGAAAGGAGGGAATTGTAACAGCTTTAGTAGTAGAGATAGGATGGAATAAAAAATTCCTGTACTGTGAATATAAAAAAAAAAAGTAAAATTAAAGGTTACTTATGATTTGATTTATTGATACTTTCAAAGGTGGTTGGAATGGATGCCTGACCTGGGAAAAGAGAGATTGAAGGTGAAAAAGATGCCGGATACCAAAAAGACCGCCGACGGCTCCGTTCCCATCTTCAACGTTGAAGAAAGGACGGGAAGGCAAAACTGTCTCCTTACAAGGAGTACGAGTTATTGCCCTCAGCCGCCAGCACCCGTTCTGATTCCAGCAAGGGATTAGCTGAGAGGAGAGAAAGATATTTTGGAAGTCAAAAAGACCGCCAACGACTCCGACCTCATCTTCAAGATGGAAACAGGACGGGAAGACAAAACTGTTTCCTTATAAGGAGTACGAGTTGTTGCCTTCAGCCGCCAACAATCGTTCCGCTCCCAACATAGAAGTTGCAGGGGCGATAAGAAGGTTTCTTTTCAATTGCCGCTTAGATTGCTGATTGGCGTTGTTGCAACGTTATCTCGGTGGAGGGTAGCTGCGGAGAAAGGCTGAGAGGGTGTTATGATTGTCAATTATGTGTTTGACAATTGCTGTTGCAGTTGCAGGATTGTTGGGATTAAGATCCGGCCGAAGTAGGCTTGTTTCCTGACATTGCTGTAGATGGTGCTGTAGAGGTTCTTCTGTGTCTTGATTACAGTATTTGCACGGTCTTATTGGTCTATGCTGTGCTGCAGGGTCTTCGCCGTTATCTAAGATAATTTGCCAGTTGCATAGATATCCCAGTCGCAGTCTGCAGATGATTACTGCGTCCTGGCGGGGTGTTTGTCTTGCAATTGGGTGTGGTAATATGTTTGTCGCTTCAATATACCACTTTGCAGATCTTGATCCATGTAGGAAGGCTCTCCTTACTTCAGTAGTCTTTTGGATGTTGCAGTAGGCAGCCATTTGATTCTTGATGGTTTTTAATGAAGGTTGTGGAGTAATGCTAATGGTTTGTCACATTAAGGCCGATTTGGCTAGGTGATCGACCTCGTCGTTGCCATAGATTCCGGTATGGCTTAGAATCCAATTCAAGGTTACTTGCCTGTTGTTGCTTTGGTGGAACAAGGCTAAGAATTGAATTGCAGTGATGAGGTAAACATTTTCTGTAGGTTCCTTGTTGCTGAGGGCCAGAGTGGCTCCTCTGGAATCAGTATGGATCGTTGTGTTCCCATCTTGTTGGTTGGCAGAGTGTTCTAGAGCTTTTGCAAAGGCCACTAGTTCAGTTTGCAGTGTGGAAGCATGGTTGGAAAGTCTTCAGTTTTCCTTATATCCTGATGTAGAGATAACTGCAGCGGCAGTAGACCGTGCAGGTCTACTGATCCATCCGTATAGTAGGTGTGAGGCGCAGGTGTATTCCTGATTGCATTCTTTGCAGCTACAGTGAGTTTCTCTGGTGTGCAGAGAGCCTTGCTTGCTGCTGGTAGGATGGTGAAGCTGTATTTGATAGGTTCCTGAGCCCAAGGGGCAGGAGGGCTGCATCCATCATGCTTTTGTTGTCCCTTGGATTTGTGAGCCTCATTTTGCATTTACATCCTTCTGAGTGTGCTCAGTAGTTTCTTTGCATAGGAATTTGGCGGATCCAGTTCTTCAGCGAGAGATAGAAGCCTTTTTATTTTATTGTTGAGTGGGCTTTTTCTGTCTGCGATGATTGACTTGTATATAATGCTGCTATTCCTAATGTCAATCCTAGCTGACAGGAGAATTAGGTTGGTTTCTGCTCTAAGTAAGCAGATTGTTGTCCACATTGGAGAGCCACTAATGAGTCTCATGGTATTGTTTTGGACTACTTCTAATGATGCTTTTTGAGTGTCAGTCAATGCAGTGAGTGTGGGTGCTGCATAATTGATGTGGGATCGAATTGCTTGTAGATAAAACAGTGTTAGGAGGTTATTTGATACTCCTTGTTTTAGGGAGGTCATTCGTTTCATGGGTGATAGACGAATCTTTTTCTTCTCTCTGAGGTAGGTTACTTCATTGGCTGGTGATAGGGTTTTGCTGATGATTACCCCAAGGTACATGAATTGACTCACCCATTCAATGTCTTTGCCCCGCAGTGTGAAGTTCTGGGGGTTTTGCGAGTGTATTGTAGCAATTGCTTTTGTTTTGTTGGTGTTGATCTTTAGGCCAAGTTCATTGCATTTGGCTTGGATCATGTCAAGTGCTTTTTGAGTGGCATTTCTTGCATGAGCTTTATGTGGACATACTATGCATATATCGTCAGCATATATGAAAATTTCCACCCCATTTGGGAAGTTTAAAGTGGCTAAGTTCTCCATTAGCAGATTGAAAAGGTAGGTGGTGTACCATTTTCTAGGGGGATGAAATCAGTGCTTTTTCCTTGGAAAGTGACTCTGGCTTCTCGGTTCAGTGTGTAGTTCCGAGTCCAGGCCAGTAAGTGTCCTTTCACTATTTTTTCAACAAGTGTGAAGAGTATAGCTGGTGAGCTGGCTAGCTTAAAGGCTTTCTCTAGATCGAGGAATATGACAAAGGCTTTTTTGTCATTAATTGTTGAGAGGACATCTGTAATGCATTCTTGGGTGCCTATGCCGCTTCTGTAGGCATATAGGCGATGATCTAGTTGGCCTATTTTCCACTGCAGTCTATTGAGTACCATTCTCTCAGCTACATTCTCTGTGCAGCTCATCAAAGCTATAGGTATGTGTCTGGCTCCTTGGGTTTTGGAATTGGTTTGGTGTCCTGCTGGTTCCATGTGGTTGGACGTAGTCTTTCCGTGTGTGTCCTGTTAAATCAAATGCAAGTAGACCAATTTGGTATGGTTTCCCATGTTCCTCAGCATGCTGTATGTGATGAGCTCGGCTCCAGGGCCAGTGTCCTTTCTGCCTTTTGCGAGGGCCGTGTTAAGTTCCTCCATGGTGTAGGGGTGATCAGTATCATCTACCGTGTTGCAGGCGGCTTCAATGATGTTGTTCCTGATTGGAAGCAGTGTTCTCTGCCTGTTTATAGATTGCAAAGGTAGGTTGGTGCTTTTTGCTCTGTCCGCAAAGTTGTTAGAAATGCTCTTGGCTTCAGCTAATGGGTCTGGGTGTGTGACTCTGGGTGTATTATACTTCCCAGAGACTTTGTTAAACCAGCCCCATATCTTGGCTAGGGATGTGCTGAAGTTGACCTCGTTGCACCATGAGTACCATTTCTCTATTTTTACTTCCAGTGATACTTGCGCAGAATGTTTGATGATCTCTACAAGTAAATTATGTAGCTGATCTGTTCTGTGTCTTTTGAGAAGTTTTCTGGTCCTGTTTATTCTGGCATTCATTTTTTTGATGCAACTGTTGTAGTACCAGGCATTGGCATGTTTCTTCTCAGAGTTCTTTTTTTTGTGGCATGGAAACACTGGCTGCTACCTCTAGTTGTTTGCTGAAGTCGATTGATAGGGTGGAGATTTCATTGTGAGGGTTTTCGATGTATTCCCGAGCCCACTCTGTCATAGCTGTTTCGAATTGTTCCCAGTTTGCAAACTCTGGGTTCCACGTTTTTGGGGGTGGAGGAGGAGGGGGGTATTTCTCCAATTCGAGATTAACTTCAATGGCAAGGTGATCACTAATTAGTACAGGATGTAGTTGCCATTTAGCGCCTCTTTGTATGGCACTGGAGAGGAAGGTGAGATCTAGGCGACTTCCATTTAGATGGATGGCTTCTGTGACGTTGTTAAGCAGTGCTACATCAGGATATTCTTGCAGTAGGGCATGCAAGTGTCTGCCTGTTTGATTTGTTTCTGGTATTGAGTTCAGGAACTGCTGATGAGCGTTGAAGTCGCCTACAATAATTGAGTCATCATCAGAGGCTGCGGCGAAGAGCGCCTCTGCATTGATGCTTTTTGCTGGGGACTTGTAGATGTTGTGGACTGTTAGCGTCGTGGCTAGCAGAGATATCTGGATACTAAGAGTCTCTGCCTCTGTCCCACAGTCTATGCTTGGTAGTAATTTGGAGGGGATGCTGCTTTTGACAAGGGTGGTTAGTCCTCTTGTCGTTGGTGATAGATATGCTGTGTACACTTTGTATCCTGAGAACGCAAATGCTATGTTCTCATTATGCAGAGTTTCTTGCAATATGTTAATGTCAGGGTCTTGCACTGAGGTTTGAGATTGGAGGAATGCAAACTTGTTTCGAAGTCCGTAAACGTTCCATTGGAGCACTTTCACCTGGGTGTTTTGATTGTTGAAAGTGGTTGTATTAGGTTCATTTTCAGGAGGATCTATGAAGGGAATTGAGATTGTAGTTCTCGAACGGCGTTGTCAAACACGAAGTCATCAAGAGACTCCTGTGTGAGTTTAGTTTTGCGGGATCGCAAGAAGTTGCAAAGGATATTGCTGATGGCTACTAGCAGAGCATCCATAGGGCAAGCAGAGATGTCGTACTCACTGCTGTCAATAATTGGAGGACATTTGGAGGGGCGTGAGGCGCTTGGTTTACTTATGACGGTGGAGCTAGGTAGGTTGGGGAATTCTTTTAAGGAGTGGGAAGTGTTGGGTGTATGAGTTACAGGTGCAGAGGAGGAGGAGGTAGGTTTTTTGACTGGGTGGCAGTGGGAGGATTGGTTGGAGAGGTAAATCTTGAAGGTGAGCGAGTGCGAAGAGTATGGGTTGGGGATCGTTTTACGTTGGGAGGAGGTTTGGGAGGACGTTGAGGTTTAGGTGCTTGAGGGGGAGTTGGCGGAGAGGGAAGTTCAGGAATGGCATGTCTGGAAGGGTTACGCTTTTGTTGGGAGGTGTGGTTGGATGGTGGAGGGTTTTGTTTGATTGGAGGTGGCTGCGTTCGACGTTGCTGACGTGGGTGGAGGTTGTATTGGCAGTCTGCTCCCTGGTGGTCTGCAATACGCTGAAGTCTGTGGGGGACATCTATCATGCCATGCATGATGGGATCCTCCACAGTTTGGGCAGCGGGCGGTGGTTTTGTGCCCTTCCTTGTGCCTGGCAATACAGTGGGCAGTAGGGTGCTGTCTGCTGCTGCAAACTCCATAGATCTCCGGACCTGTGCAGCGGCTTTTGTGGTGGCCAAACTTCTAACACCGGAAGCATCTTAGTGGCTCTTTGAAGTACTCTTCGGTGCGGAAGGTGCCCGAGGCCGAAGGAAAGCTGAGGAGGGCGAGATCCTTTGAAGACAGCCTCCAACTTATGGGATCTCCCTCCGGCTTTCCCTTCACATCTCTTGACAGTGATGATGGAGGGATATTGAAGCACAGGTTCCAGTGGCAGGTCGAGGTCATATACTATGATGATAGTGGTAGGCCTTTTATTGATGTCAAGCTTAAGCACATTATCCTGCTGCTCAAGGTAGGTCTTGGTGGGCTCATCTTTGGCTGTTATGACCTACTGTCCCCTGCGGTTGGGACGTAGGGTCATGTTAAGGTTAGGATTGCTGGCTTCCATGGCGACTATGGCAGCATAGGATGTAATGCTGGGTCTGGAGTTAGCCTAAACTTGGTGTCTTCTGTTGTTGTTTGCTGCGAAGGTGGCTCTTGAGTGGGGTTGTTTTCGGTCTCCACTTCTTCTTGCGCCGCTGGTGGGCGATTTGAGGTCTGCTCTGGGTGGTCTCTCGAGGTTCCAGGGACTGGTTCCATTGTAGGAGACTTACATAGGTTTTTATGGCTCCTCAAAGTGAGGCATCTTGGCTTTTTTATCCTGCCTTTCTCAACTCTAGTTCGAGGGAAGGAGGTGGGGATAGGGGAAGAACCCCTTTCTGCCATTGCAGAAACACAATGGTAGTCTTCAGCTGTCGAACAGTGTTTGTTTCAGGTGTTGTCTCAATATATATATAAAAAAAAAAAGTATCGAAGCACAGTTCAATTTATGAACTCGGAAAATTGAAAAATCTACGGACAAAGGATCGAAGATTTCAGTTACTCGTTGTTTTTTCTTACTACTTTTACGAAATGGGTGGAGCCTTCTCCAACCTTAGCGAATCAAAGACAGCAAAGAGGTGTTTTTGCTAGTGAAAGGAATAGAATTTTACATATCGAGTTGCCATATTTCATTCTGTTTTATCATTTGACATTTCGAATATCCACTGCAAATACTGAATACACACATACACACACACACACACACACACACACACACACATATATATATATATATATATGTGTGTGTGTGTGTGTGTGTGTGTGTGTATCATGAATCCGCAAAATCATGTAGAAATTATTTTAGTATCGCAGCTAAACAATTCCTTCCGTTGACAGCTACATTAGATTATTTCGACACAAGTCTTGTTCAAGTCAGCGATGAAAGAAAGGGTACTTTCAGATATGGTTTGATATAAGATAATGATAAAAAAAAACACCATACATGAGTTATACCGGCCTAAATGACATTCTGAGAGAGAGAGAGAGAGAGAGAGAGAGAGAGAAAGAGAGAGAGAGAGAGAGAGAGAGAGAGAGAGAGAGAGAGAGAGAGAGAGAGAGAGAGAGAGAGAGAGAGAGAGATTCGGCCTGAATGCATCTTTTTAATATATTTGTAGTACGTTAGTCAAAATTCGCCCGTAACTTTTTGAGTTAGGTTGGTGACAAACAAATAGACAGAGGTGAAAACATGACCTCTTTGGTGGAGGTGGTAATAATAATAATAATAATAATAATAATAATAATAATAATAATAATAATAATAATAATAATAATAATAATAATAATAATAATAATTGAACCAAAACGTAAATTTTGAGAGTTCTGATGAGGTGAATATTGGCCAACGCACTGAGCCCTTTTATAATTTGGAATTGCAAGCTATTTCTTTGGATTTATTATATTCCTGGTGTTTATCCATTTTTCCAAACCTATTTAAACCTTGTAACCCTTCCAGAAGCCACATTATTACCTCCATTCTTGCCTGTTTGTCTTTCAACAATTCCAACTCTTAGTGAGATAAATATTAACTTCACGAACATCATGTTTCGAGAGAATGGAACTTGTAATGTTTCTCAAGATAATATTTATTCTGAAATTTAATTTTATGTAAGTGGGCGATATAAACTCGACGCTATCTTTTATAATTTATTATGTAGAGAGAGAGAGAGAGGAGAGAGAGAGAGAGAGAGAGAGAGAGAGAGAGAGAGGGTGGTTGGTGAAGAAGTGAGAAGGGGGAAAGAGTCCAAGCGTGGTGAGAGCGAGAAGGGGTGAGACTGAGAAGGGGTGAGAGTGAGAAGGAGTGAGAGAGGGAGAGAATGTTGGGAGTCAAAGAAAATTGCAGGGCCAAGATGTTCATTCCATACCAGTTATGTTACAGATGAACTCTTTATGATTAGTTGGTAGCTTGACTCCGCGTTATCCATTTCATTGTTAAAATTACAAACTTCATTTCTAACTAAGCTGATATTATCTAGTTACCAATAATCTGTTGCGCTACGTTTTTATAGTGCAATTTGTCAGCGGGAAGGGGGCACCCCGCCCTGCCAGCGGGAAGGGGGGAGCCCCACCCTGCCAGTGGGAAGGGGGGAGCCCTGCCCTAGCAGTGGGAACGGGGGAGCCCGCCCTGCCAGCGGGAAGGGGGGAGCCCTGCCCTTCCAGCGGGAAGGGGGGAGCCCCACCCTGCCAGCGGGAAGGGGGGAGCCCCGCCCTGCCAGCGGGAAGGGGGGGGAGCCCCGCCCTGCCAGCGGGAAGGGGAGAGCCCCGCCCTGCCAGCGAGAGGGGGAGCCCCACCCTGCCAGCGAGAGGGGGGGAGCCCCACCCTGCCAGCGGGAAGAGGGGAGCCCCGCCCTGCCAGCGGGAAGGGGGGAGCCCCACCCTGCCAGCGGGAAGGGGGGAGCCCCACCCTGCCAGCGAGAAGGGGGGGAGCCCCACCCTGCCAGCGGGAAGGGGGGAGCCCCGCCCTGCCAGCGGGAAGGGGGAGGACCTTCGGGCTAGCAGGAAGGGGGGAGCCCCACCCAGCCAACAATAGAGAGTTCCTGTATCTAGCTTATTTTTAAAAAAACATGAAGGATGGAATCAGGAAGGCAGTCATGAAAAGCAAAACAAGAATCTTGAAGACTTCTTTCTCTCCATGAGGAAGAAGAAGTCTTCAAGATTCTTGTTTCGAAGACTTCTTCTTCCTCGTGGAGAAAAAGAAGAAGTCTTCAAGATTCTTGTTTTGAAGACTTCTTTCTTGTATGAAGAAAGGGATCAACGACAAGTGGAATCAGGAAGGCAGTCATGAAAAGCAAAACAAGAATCTTGAAGACTTCTTCTTTCTCTCCATGAGGAAGAAGAAGCCTTCAAGATTCTGGTTCTGAAGACTTCCTCTTCCT
>NC_090752.1:72305690-72318190 GCF_036898095.1 Palaemon carinicauda | reverse complement strand
TTATATATATATATATATATATATATATATATATATATATATATTATATCCAGGTAATTACTCTTTATTATATAGGGGAGATGAAGTTGAAGGGTTTGTTTGCTTTATTTTATTTTTTTTTAGGCCATCCTTCATATAGGCCTATTAAAAAAAAAAAAGTTGTTTGCTCCGTGATGGAACCAGTAAATAATCCGACATTTAATTGAATGGATGTTGGAGGATTTAGTTCTCCAAATCTAGAAAATCCTGACTCGTAAATTCGAGTCTTTGCCAGGCGGAGATTTTGAGACTCGATTTAAACCTCCATTGCTGCTCCCACTAGAAGCTATTAATCTCAAAATCTAATTCTTCATTAATGTTGTCTTTATATTAAGATATAGGCAAATAGCAACGTAAATTACATAGAACCTATTACCTAGTTCTTTATTTTCATAAAGATTTAAAAGGGTACGTAATTATTCTTACTGCCTCCATAGATCCTTTCCAAAGATCGGTGGCAAAATCCGAAGATCTGTATATCTGTTCGTGTTCTTTAGCTACCACTAGTGTTTTGTCTCCCATTTCTAGTTAGATTAACACTTACAATGTAGAGGGAAATAAGGGCAGTACGCGCATGGGCATTGTATGCGATGCTGAAAGGGCTCCCTTAATCTGAATAAAAGTATTAATGGGACAATGAGGGATATTTTGTTCATGCTTTCATTGCCATTCAGGACAAATGCCGCATACATAATGTGTGTGTGTATATATATATATATATATATATATATATATATATATATATATTTTTTTTTTTTTTTGTGTATGTGCATGTATCTTTGAGTGTGTGTCTCGGTGTATGAGATGAGAAATTAGAGGAAGCGGATGTATTTAACTATTCATATCATTATTATCGCCTAGCTCTAGCCCTCAGTATTTGCTATCCTCATGGAAATTTCATTTTGAGTCAACTCGCAAAGTAAGTTAATGAATCATGTTTAATGTTTTCTTGAGATCTACTAAAGCCTATTCATTTTCGTCTACCAACATATGAAAAAAAGGATAGAGAAAAAGCTTGTTTTTTTCCCTGCAAATATGTGTGCGAGAGAGAGAGAGAGAGAGAGAGAGAGAGAGAGAGAGAGAGAGAGAGAGAGAGAGAGAGAGAGAGAGAGAGGTGGAAAATGTTCTAGAAAAGTGGAAAAGTTTTACAGATATCCATCAGACCGAGTCATACCATATCCGTTTGGGGATAGGAAATTCTCTGTTGTATTATATTATTTATTGGCTGTCGCCAACAAGACATGTAAGCTTCGGAATTGACTGTGCAGAAAATTATGGTTTTGCAGATTGCTTTTGCCATTTCAAATGTTAATGCTTGCAATGTGTGTTTATGCTTTGATTTAAAATAGACTTATTTAATGTTATCAAGGGGATCTTTTCTAGCGTTCTGCCTTTTGTTCTCTAGTTCGGTGTTTTAAAGGGCAGGTCATCTTTGTTAGCAGGGGGCGGTCTCCTTCTTAAGTTATTCCTGAGGCGCATACATAACATCCTTTATTTAAAGATTTCCGACACAAATTTTATTTTAGTCTTACTTAATTCCCGTCAAGTGTGTGTATATTTTAATTCATCTGTCAGTCTCTGTGAATCATAATTCTGTAGGAGAAGGTCGCATGTAGCTCTGTTTGAATACGTTCGACATATACCATATGTGGATGAGATCATGATGAGGAGTAGATGGAGATGGTTTGGGCGTGCACTTCGCACTCCCCAAGAGAGGTTAGTTCACCAAACGTTCAGCTGGGCTCCACAAGGCACTGGAAGAGTTGGAAGATCCAGGCCTACATGGATGAGGACTATGAAGCTCGAAGTAAGAGATGATGAATGGAGAAGTATTGAATTAAAAGCTGAAGATAGAGATGACTGGCGAAATGTAACCGAGGCCCTTTTACCTCTAACCAAAATAAATTTGATATTTTGTAAAGAGAGTTGTAATACTTGTAAAGAAAATTGGAATTAATATCTCTATGATATTAATATTCCCCTTCAGATCAGAAAATATAATTTAAGTTATTGGTTAGCAATGAAAATTTGTTTAAAGATTTCTGGAATTTCTAGACTGGATAACCTTTAATAAAGAAAATGGTTGACATTGTGACCAAGACATATCTCAAATTACTTGCAAATTTGTAGTGTTTAAGTTCCCCGAAAGGGCCTTGATCGGAAAATGCTCTGAATATATTATGTAGAATACAGTAAAATTTAGTGTTGTGTTATGGAAAGAGTAATGATGGGAATAACACTAAGAGACAGAAAAAGAACAACATGGATACAAAAGCAATCTAAAGTATAGGATATTCTAACAATATGTAAAAAACAGAGATGGACGTGGTCAGAAAATATGAGTGACAGATAATATATGGACAAGAAGTATAACAGAACTGGTACCTAGAGATTTCAAACGAAGCAGGGGAAGGAAGAGGAGACTATGGATTGACGAGCTAAGAAAATGTGCAGATATAGACTCGCATAAACACTCGCGTGTAGATGGACATGTTGGAGGCCTTTGTTCTGTAGTGGACTAGCAACGGCTGATGATAATGATTATAATGAAAATCTAATGTAAGCATTCAACTCCTCTTCTTCTCTGTCTACATCTTTACCCACTTCTATGTGGGGTCGATGTTTCCGGTCAGCTTTCTCCATCTACATCTGTCCCACACCTCATCACCGGTTAATCCCTTTGATCGAAGGTCATCCTTGATACAGTCCACCCACCTTCGCTTTGGTCTCCCTCTCCTTCTCGTTCCCTCTACCTCCATTTGCATCACTCTTCTCCCAATATACTGTTCATCTCTTCTCATGACATGACCATACCAACAATTTCATGTATATTGTAATAACTGCATTGACCTCTTGTTTTTAAGTCACATTGACCTTATCTGTGTATTGAAATGGGCACTTAGACCTCTTTAATTTTTGATTTCTTAGCCCTATTGCATTATGCCTCCACTGAAAGCTTTGTAATCCGTAAATAAACAGATGATGAAATCTCCTTTTGCAAGTGGAGTTCGAACGCATATTGGTTCGAAAACTTACCTGCCTTTTTAATTCCAAAAGAACGTTGATACCTTCTTCCACTGATAACTTTATTCGATTTTTGAACTGATTCATAGTTTTTATTGAATTTCTTTTTAGGAGCCGGATTATTTTGTGTCGTGTCACGGTAAATGATTAGGAGGAAAATCCTTGAAAGAGCTTTACACTACAACGAATGTTTGAGTAAGACTGTAGAATTACTCAAGGGAAATGTAAAAGTATTGGGAAAATTGTCTTTTATAGCTGTAGGCGAATGGCTGTTTAGTGGGAATAAGGTAAATGTGAGTTGAATAGAGACGACTTCGATGTTTAGGAAGGAAAACAGTTAGCAATGGATGTGAATACAATTATATCATGAATAATTAAGAATGTTGTGTACATTTGTCAGGTGAAATAAGAATAGGAGAAAATGGTGAAGGGTTTGTTATTGAGGAAACTTGAAATTGCCAAAAATGAAGAAATTGCTCTAAACATCATTGTTGAATTTATAAGTAATATATTGCAGAGAGTAGAAATTGATGGCCACCCTAGTTAGTATTGCAATATATTATCAGGTGTTCTTCAGAGTAGTGTTCTTGGCCCATTACTTTTCATACTACAGTATATACGCGAGGTATGTGGTTTGGCCTAGAAAAAAAAAAGCTCTTTCCATATGCAGATGATACTACTCTCTTTCCATTAATTCCTACGGTTTCAAAATCTCTTAATAGAGATCTAGCTAAAATTAGTGCAAGGTGGAAATTATTGGGCATGAAGTTGAACCCTAACCTAACTAAATTCAAAAGTATAACTGGATACTGTCGAGGACTGTATACAGCGCATTTACAGTTTTAGGAGTGATACTTGATTTACTTTTCAGACACAAATTGTCCAAAAAATTCTACCAATTTTTGGCGATCAGTTTATCTTAAGAAGATGTTTTAATTCATTCATTCTACTTGGTTTCAAGTATTGTTCTCCTATCCGGTCTTCAGCTGCTGACTATCATCATACTTTATTGGGTAGAAACTTAGGATCATTTGGATTTCTTTTTCCTGGTCTAGATATTAATCTCTGACACCATCGTTCAATTAGTTCATTATGCATGTTGCATAAGATTTTTCATAATTTTGACCATCCTTTGCATTCAGATCTTCCCAGAATGTATCATTCTGTACGTAGTATATTGTATGCAGTGAATTATAACAGCTGCGCCTTCTCAATCTTAAGGCTCAACACTACACAGTATTTTAGAAGTTTTATTTCAGATGTGATCAGATTTTGGAATGATCTTCCTAATCAGGTGATTGAATCGATGGAAATTCATGACAATTATTTGGAGCGTTACTTGGAAAATGTTACAGAATAGACATTAGCATTTCTATAACTTACTGGTGATAAATGAGGGAAAAGTATTTGACAGACGGAGACTTATAAGTTAGACTTAAGGTAGACCTGTAGCCTAGGCCTCTAATGCATTCTATTACTTTCAACTTTTCCTGCTTTTACTGTATAAATTCTTTCATGTTATGGAAATGGGTCGTTATATTTCTATAGAAATACAATTATTGAAATAGGAAAAAATATTACTATATATTTTATTTTTGTTTGAGAACTGAACCAAGGCCATCTCGAGATGGCCTTGACTAAACACGTCACCGCCTACGTTGAACTGCAGAACAATATATTATAGTTATAGGTTCAGGTTCAGGTTCAGGTTCTGGGGTGAGGCATAGCCTTTACAACGGCGCCTCTGTGTCTTTTAGTTTTGTGTGTTCCTTATTTTCACTAGTTTTTCTCTTTTCATCCACATTTGTTGTAGTATACTTTTCTTATTTTCAATATTCTCTTCACAAAAAAGGAATTTTCCAACTGTTTGTGCACTATCTTCTTTGTATGGTTGTTGAAGCTCAATTGTTTTTATTCTTATATCACTAAACTGTGGACAATATAATATAAAGTGGTTAGCATTTTCTTCTACATCACAGAATACACAGTTTATATTTCCATCTTGGTGTCTGTTTCTTATATTCAAGCCCAATGAGTTTGTCCTTGCTCTAAATAGTAAAATTGACGAAAATGTATTGTCATACACTTCCTCCTCCTTGATTTCACTTTTCCAGTTTTTATACAAAATTAAACTCTCCTTACACTCCATTTCACTCTTCCATTTGCTTGTGTCCCATTCTCTTGTTCTCTTCTTTATGTCCTCTTTCGTACATCTCTTGACTTCTCTCATCGCCATCCCACATTCTTCAGCATACTTCTTCACATGCATCCACCACTTCCTCTCTTTTTCTTCCATATCATTGACTATTGCTGTAAGTAGGTCCTTTTCTCCCTTAAAAATGCTATTAAGGTACCTCAGCTTACCATCCATTACCCTTGTTTTCATAGCTGATGCTCCTACATCCCCTCTCAAGGCTACAATTGCTGTATTCCTTACACCCCCTAACATCCTTCTATACACTCCATTCTCTATTCTCTGCAACTTTTCTATTTCCGTTTCTGTTAAGTTAATCACATTTGTTCCATATAATATAGAGGGTAGTGCTACACTTTTCCAGTATGTTTTTCCTATCAGTATCTTATTACAGCTTTTTTCTATGATCGAATAAGTAAGATTGGCTAGCTTTTGCGCCTTAACTATCATTTCACTTTTCTGTGTTTTGAACATATTCCTACCATCATCTACCTTGATACCTAGGTATTTAATATTGCTTACTACTCTTATTCCCTCTATATTATCTGGTTTCTCCTTCATATTATATATAAGTACGCTACTTTTGTCTCTATTTATGTCTAAACCACACTGCTTTCCTATATCTATCACTTTCCTTATGTTTAATTCAGCATCCTCTACATTCTCAGCAAGCACTAGGACATCATCAGCAAAAAATAATACTACTAGCTTTATAATATCATTTTTAAAACCATTACCTTCCCTTTCTACTTGTTTTATAATCTGATAAGTAATTAATTTGAATAATGTTGTAGAGGCAGTACAGCCTTGCTTTATTCCACTACTTACGCTCAATTTTTGTTCTACTCTTTCCCCTATGTCTAATGTAGTCGAGTCTCCCACATACACTTCAGCTATAGAGTTAATTATACTAGTATGTACTTTGTATTGCTTTAATGTTTCTATCAGTGCTTCCCTTTTTATGGAATCGAAAGCTTTTTTGAAAGCTAAAGAGGCCACTATGAGTTTTTTCTTATTTTTGAAAGTTTCTTCGACCATGTATTGTAAGATGAATATATTATCCTCAATCCTTCCTCCTTCTGTAAATCCCGCTTGACTATCCTCTATGGCATTATTACTTTTTAAATGCCTTTCTATTTCATCCTTGATAAAAGCCATGTATATTTTATATGATACATTTGTGAGAGCTATAGGTCTTAATTCCTTTGCTGTTGGCTTGTTTTTCTTTTTTAACATTTTTGTTCTGGATTCTTTCCAGCTTTTGGGTTTTTCTTTGCTGGCTAGTTCCTCTTTGTAGCAGTTCACTAGTGTATTCTTGCATATATCACTCATCATCATTGCTTTGTAGTAGTCTGGCTTTAGTCCATCTGGCCCTGCTGCTTTACCTTTCTTTAGACGTTTTAAGCATTTTTCTAATTTACCTTTACTCATTTCAGCGGCGGGCATGGGTTTAATTATTCCTTCGACATTAAGTACAGCATCGTAATGCTCCCTTAGATGTTCAGGTATACTATATTCATTTACAGTTATAATGTCGTTTTCTCTTCTCAAATTATCCAGGTATTCACTCTCCTCCTCCTCATTCCAGATCTCAGTTATTCTATTTTCATGTGTGTTGTATACTGTTTTCCAAAATTTTACTAATTCTTCTTTAGCCTCTTCATCTGATAATTTATTTCCTCTCTCTCCATATAATTGTATTGCCTCGCTTTTTATTTCTTTGCTATTTCTTAATTTGTTTATGTTTTCCCATAGTTTATTGTTTTTATCATCTCTTATCTCCCTGGTCTTCTTTTTCTCATATAACGTTATGCTCTCTTTCACCAGTATTTGTACTTCTTTCTTCTTATGATTGTATTTTTCTTCTAATTCTCTTTTTATCCTAATATCTTTTTCATTTCTCTTTTTTCTATTAAGTTCCTTTCTTTCCTTAATCTTTCTTCTTATTTCCTCGGTTACCCAAGGTTGTTCTTTGTTCTTCCCTTCATTTGTTACCCTTCTCCTATATGTTTTAGCCAAATGCTCTTGTTTCATTTCTGCCATTATTATGTTTAGCTCATCAATATTTTTTACATCCTTGCTGACAAGTTTTCTCTCTATAGATTTCACATATTCGTCTATATCTTTTGCGTCACTGCTATAATATGTAATTTCTTCCCACTTCCCTTTATTGTAATTATTTTCACTATTTGTTTTTGCTTCCAATTCTACTGTTATTAAGTTGTGATCTGATATATCTAATACTGTTTTATCTTCATCTATTTCCATACATTTAAATTTTTTATATAGCATATTATTTGCAAGTACAAAATCAATAGCACTATGCTGATCTTGTCTATTCCACGTGTATAGTCCTGAGCACCTTTCATCTCCATTTAATAGTGTTAGGTTGTGGTTACCCATCCAATCTAGCACCATTTCCCCATTTCTGTCTACTTGTTGGTGCCCAAGAAATCCAACGTGGCCGTTAAAATCCCCCATAACTAGCAAAGGTGTTGTTTCTCCTGCTTTTTGTATTAAATTTTCACATTCCACTTTCAATTCTTGATCTCTTTTTCTATCTTCTTCTGTATTTCCTGCTGCGAAATATACCAGTATTATCAGGAATACTAAGCTGTGGATTTTGCACTGTACCATTATTATATCGCTATGTTTGGTTTCTATTTCCTCTACTTCAGTGATGTTATTGTTTTTAAAAATTAACATTAACCCTCCACCCTTTTTGTCTTTAAAATCCCTTCTTTTTTCTAGCTTTAACAGACCTTTACTCAGCTGTATTTTATCTATTTTTTGGTGCGTTTCTGTCAAACAAAATATATGAATTTTATTTGTGTTCATCTCGTTTTCTATTTCTATTAATTTCTGCTTGGTTAGTGCTTGGATATTTAGCAGGCATATTCTTATACATTGGTTAACTTTTTTGTCTAAATTTATACCTTTCCTAATTCGCTCTGCTTGCGTTTGCTTCTTGACGAAAATTGTCGTTTCTTACTAGTTCTCCTCTCTTTATGTACCACCCCTGCTCTCCATTTTCTTTTTTCTCTCTTAATTCCTCTAGCAGCTTCCTTTCTTTTTCCCTTTCCCTGAAAGTGAGGTCAGGTGCAATGAAAACTTGTCTCAACTCCTCTTTTGTTGATTTCTTGAGGTGTTTCCCCCTTGCAATTACTCCCCATTTTTCCTTGGTGCTTTTAAGCTTAACTAGCAGGGGCCTTGGTTTTTGTCTTTGTCCTTGTTCCTCTCTCTCTTCCCTTGGTTTGCCTAACCTACCCACTTCTTCAATTTCCACATCATTCATTCCTAACTCGACATTAATCAAACTCCCACATTTATCAAAATCATCTCTCAGCTTTTCATTATTATCAACTTTTGTACTTTCTTTTATATTGAAAATTACTATATTGTTTTTCTTTTTCTCCTTTTCCCTTATTTCTATCATCTCTGTCCTGACTTCCTCCCTAACTTCTTCTCTTGTCAGCTGACCCGTTCCTATCATATTATTATCCACCAATGACCTAATCTCCTTTTTTAACTCATCTACCGTATCCTGCAGCCCTATGAAATTATCCCTGAGCTCATCATACTGTTTCTTAAGTTTCTTGTTTTCTGCCTTCAAGTTTTTGAAATCCCCCCTGCACCTACCACAGAACCATCGGGCATGTTTAGATTCACTGATTTTCTTATATTCATTCCTTTCTAATTGACCACAGCCTATGTGAAACCATACATCACACAAATCACACTGTATCGCTTCTTGGTTCGATCTTACCCCTTTTTTGCACCATCCGCAGTCGTTTGGACCAGCCATCCTTTCTTCATGGTCGGAGTCACTTGAATATTCTTCCTCTCCTTTTCCCCCTTTCACTTCCTTCCTTCTCACACTCACACCCACTGCACCTTTCACTGATTCTCTCTTAGGCGCCATGTTTAATATATTTTGAGCTTTGTTATGTTATGTTATTTTAGCGGCTTTATAATTATCAGAAACATTGGTTTTCAGCCCATTCTCTATAATTACAGTAAATAGAAAACGGATATAAACAGTTACATGGCTAACTCTCTCTCTCTCTCTCTCTCTCTCTCTCTCTCTCTCTCTCTCTCTCTCTCTCTCTCTCTCTCTCTCTCTCGTAGAATATATCTTTTAAAGTAAGTTTGATGGTTATGATTATTCGATTTCCCGGTGTAGTTTAGGGATGCACCATGAGCCCAACCTTTCCCGTTGCTATTACCATATTGATAAATTTCAAGGTATGGTCATTGAAAAGGAAATACCTAACGCACCTTATTTAGATGTATAATTATGAAAAGTCAAATTTTACTAGCATAATACATTGTACTATCACTTTTATATTAAAAGTTCAATATATATATATATATATATATATATATATATATATATATACTGTATATATATATATATATATATATATATATATATATATATATACAGTATATATATATATATATATATATATATATATATATATATATATATATATACAGTATATGTATATATATATATATATATATATATATATATATATATATACAGTATATGTATATATATATATATATATATATATATATATATGTATGTATGTATGTATGTATGTATGTATATATATATATATATATATATATATATATATATATATGTATATATATATATATATATATATATATATATGTAGAAGGAATTATGTAGTTGTTATGGGTGACTTAAATGCTAGAGTGGGCGCTGGAGAGGTAGAAGGTGTCATTGGTAAGTATGGCGTACCAGGTGAAAATGAGAGTGGTGAGAGACTGGTAGACATGTGTGTTGAACAAGAGATGGTAATAGGTGCTAGCTTCTTTAAAAAGAAAGATAAGAATAAGTATACGTGGGTAAGAGTGGCAAATGGAAGAGTAGTAGAAAGGGCATTAATGGATTATGTGTTGGTAACAAAAAGAATGTTTGGAAGATTGAAAGACGTGCATGTGTTTAGGGGTATGGCTAACGGTATGTCTGATCATTTTTTGGTGGAAGGAAAATTAGTTGTAGCAAAAGAGTGGGGGAATAGAGTAGGTGGATGTAAAAGGGAGGTAGTGAGGATTGAAGAGCTAATAAAACCGGGGGTAAAAAGTAAATATCAGGAAAGGTTGAAAATGGCATATGATGAGGTGAGAGTAAGAGAAACTGGTAATTTAGAGGAGGAATGGAAGTTAGTAAAAGAAAATTTTGTTGGGATTGCAAGTGATGTATGTGGCAAGAAGGTTGTTGGAGGCAGCATGAGGAAGGGCAGTGAATGGTGGAATGAAGGAGTGAAGGTGAAAGTGGAAGAGAAAAAGAGGGCTTTTGAAGAATGGCTGCAGAGTAATAGTATAGAGAAGTATGAAAAATATAGAGAGAAAAAGGTGGAAGTAAAGCGCAAGGTACGTGAGGCAAAGAGGGCAGCTGACCTGAGGTGGGGTCAGGGATTGGGTCAGTCATATGAAGAGAATAAGAAGAAGTTTTGGAAAGAAGTGAAGAGAGTAAGGAAGGCTGGCGCAAGAATTGAAGAGACAGTGAAAGATGGAAATGGAAGGTTGTTAAAAGGAGAGGAGGCAAGGAAAAGGTGGGCGGAATATTTTGAAAGTTTGCTGAATGTTGAGGATAATAGGGAGGCAGATATAATTGCTGTTCCAGGTGTTGAGGTGCCAGTGATGGGAGGTGAGAATGAGAGAGAGATAACAATAGAGGAAGTGAGGAGAGCACTAGATGAAACGAGAGTAGGAAAAGCTTCTGGTATGGACGGTGTGAAAGCTGAGATGTTGAAGGAAGGGGGTGTGACTGTACTTGAATGGTTGGTGAGATTGTTTAATGTGTGTTTTGTGTTGTCAATGGTACCAGTAGATTGGGTTTGTGCATGTATTGTACCACTATATAAGGGTAAGGGAGATGTGCATGAGTGTTGTAATTCAAGAGGTATTAGTTTGTTGAGTGTAGTTGGAAAAGTGTATGGTAGAGTACTGATTAATAAGATTAAGGATAAAACAGAGAATGCAATCTTGGAAGTACAGGGTGGTTTTAGAAGAGGTAGGGGTTGTATGAATCAGATTTTTACAGTTAGGCAGATATGCGAGAAATATTTAGCAAAAGGTAAGGAGGTGTATGTTGCGTTTATGGATCTGGAGAAAGCATATGATAGAGTTGATAGGGAAGCAATGTGGGATGTGATGAGGTTATATGGAGTTGGTGGAAGGTTGTTGCAAGCAGTGAAAAGTTTATACAAAGGTAGTAAAGTATGTGTTAGAATAGGAAATGAAGTGAGTGATTGGTTTCCGGTGAGAGTGGGGCTGAGACAGGGATGTGTGATGTCGCCGTGGTTGTTTAACTTGTATGTTGATGGAGTGGTGAGAGAGGTGAATGCTCGAGTGCTTGGACGAGGATTAAAACTGGTAGGCGAGAATGACCATGAATGGGAGGTAAATCAGTTGTTGTTTGCGGATGATACTGTACTGGTAGCAGACACAGAAGAGAAGCTTGACCGACTAGTGACAGAATTTAGAAGGGTGTGTGAGAGAAGGAAGTTGAGAGTTAATGTGGGTAAGAGTAAGGTTATGAGATGTACGAGAAGGGAAGGTGGTGCAAGGTTGAATGTCATGTTGAATGGAGAGTTACTTGAGGAGGTGGATCAGTTTAAGTACTTGGGGTCTATTGTTGCAGCAAATGGTGGAGTGGAAGCAGATGTACGTCAGAGAGTGAATGAAGGTTGCAAAGTGTTGGGGGCAGTTAAGGGAGTAGTAAAAAATAGAGGGTTGGGCATGAATGTAAAGAGAGTTCTATATGAGAAAGTGATTGTACCAACTGTGATGTATGGATCGGAGTCGTGGGGAATGAAAGTGATGGAGAGACAGAAATTGAATGTGTTTGAGATGAAGTGTCTGAGGAGTATGGCTGGTGTATCTCGAGTAGATAGGGTTAGGAACGAAGTGGTGAGGGAGAGAACGGGTGTAAGAAATGAGTTAGCGGCTAGAGTGGATATGAATGTGTTGAGGTGGTTTGGCCATGTTGAGAGAATGGAAAATGGTTGTCTGCTAAAGAAGGTGATGAATGCAAGAGTTGATGGGAGAAGTACAAGAGGAAGGCCAAGGTTTGGGTGGATGGATGGTGTGAAGAAAGCTCTGGGTGATAGGAGGATAGATGTGAGAGAGGCAAGAGAGCGTGCTAGAAATAGGAATGAATGGCGAGCGATTGTGACGCAGTTCCAGTAGGCCCTGCTGCTTC
>NC_090752.1:72280690-72300690 GCF_036898095.1 Palaemon carinicauda | reverse complement strand
ATTTACATATGATTAGTGCCCAAACACCTCTTCACCCAAGCTAGGACCAAGGAGGGCTAGGCAATGGCTGCTGATGACTCAGCAGATAGGCCTATAGACTCCCCCAAACCCCCATCCTTAGCTCACAAGGATGGTGAGGGTACAGAGACCAAAGAAACTAACGAGTTTCAGTGGGCGCAAAACCTAGTGTGGCGTTTACCACTCAAGGACGTTACCACATCAGCCACCACAACCCAAAAATTTCTCCAGAGAAGCTATGAAATATGATCTACTCTTTTTCTATATGGATAATTATAGACAATCTAACCAGTTTTCTCGTTAATCTTTTAAAATCAAATTACCTTGGTTATACTTAAAGAACTATGTCCCCTTGAATGATAATCTCTCTCACAAGGAGCGGTGTAGTAATGCTTCTTGATTTTGTCGATAATTCCAAAAGATCGTAATTGGCGAATTCTGAAAAAGGAAAAAAAAAATGACCAGTGACATTTTCAAAAATCAGGTTTGATTGCATCCCCAAATCAGATATTCAAAATTTCATGAAGGAAAAAGATGAGTGAAATTTCAAAAATTCAGGTTTTCGAATGTCGCTGCGTATCAGATATTTGAAATTTCAAGTCAAGCTGTGAAAGATTTTCCAGAAGACAGAAATCAGACAAGGCAATGAAGTGGTGTTACACCCGCTTTAAATCTGAATAATTGAACAAGCCTTTTATCTTGTATATCTCCAGCTCTTACTTTGCATCGATTCCCTCTCGGAATACAGAATTCTGCTGATGTGCCATATGATCCCAGTCGACTTTCAAAACGGTTTTTGAAATGTGGAAGCGACACTCCTTCCCTCTGGACTCGAAGGCCGCGGCTCGTCCAGCGCCCGAAGAATAAGTGTCTGTGGGATGAAATATTCAATGTAATGTTGCTGCATCTGATTGAAACTTTGTTCTTTGTGGTCAAGAATAATTGACAATGGTGCCTAGAGGAGGTTATGCTAGTCTTTTGGAAAATATTCGAGATAAAACATTCGTCAATTGACGTTATACACTCTTCCAGAAGTAAATTTGAGTTCAGCCAGTGACCAGCAAACATTAAGCTTTCTATTGGAAAAGGAAATAAATAAAGCAAAACTTAGAGACGTTTAATGGTCTTTGGTTTAACGCAGCGTGAATGATTGAGCCATGTCGTGTCACAATGTTTTTTTGTTTTTGTTTTTCAAAACCTGTAGGTTAGAATATTGTGAGCAGATATCTCAGGATTCACTTGTGTAAATTCCTGTCCTCTGTACCACTATGGTGATGTCTTTATTGGTTGCTTTTAAGACAATGATCTATGCATGTGAGAAGCATTTTATGCATAGTCTTTTTTCTGTTTTGATTTTTCTTTTCCCTTACTATGGCCTTCAATGTTCATTGGGTCATATTAGTTACGAAAACATTTCACTTTACTGTACGCTTTAGATCTTGACAAGTATCACTTAAGTTTACTCTTTTAGATTTTTTAAATGCATCATATGTATTGAAGTGTAATTGTTTCAAAGAAAAACAGTACACTACTGACAGCCACTTACCATTTTGAATTCCAATTATTTAGCAATATGCCCTAACTTTTTCTTGCCCTTGAGGTTTTCCCTGACTTTTGTAGAAGCTTCAGGGGAGGGCCCCTTATTCAAACCAAGGTCCCGGGGTTACCCATCTAAGCATAAGAAAGTATTCTATTGAACATTTGCCACTAGGATCTACTGTGTAGCACCAGAAGATGGCTCACTGCCAAACGCAGGTGCCTATACTCATGCAATTCACATGGGAGTACCTCCAATCTTTATTTTATTACTGAATGGCCACATGAATGGATTCATTACCTTCAGGGAATCATGAAAAAAATAGGCACTGTGCTGGTTATCTGATAAATTGATATTAGAAACAGTCTTCTATTCATTCTGGAAAGGAAGAAGCATTCACATGTGGTGCTCCCAAGAGGGCGTATAGGGTTGACAGAAAAGTCTTTATCCAAAGCTTGCTGCAGAAACCACGAGGTATGATAAGTGCATTGGAAGGAATGGTGTTCTTTTGTGTCATCGGAATCTGAAAGGGTTAATGCATTCGCATATGAGCCTTGTTGACTGTTTGGGATATCTGTGATAAATGTAGGTTACTCGGGCTCTACCGTACAGGATATTTACATAAACTGCTACCAACGTTCATCTTCTGTGGTGTTCAATCAAACTTCCTTTACTGTCCTCAACCCCCTTTTTCCCATTATGCAGTTTCTAAACTCTCATTTTCCCTGCATATCCAGGTCTCCTAATAGCAACTAGACTAACTTTTTCACTTTGGCTTATCTTATACTTTCCCTACTGCACCAATGCATATCGATTGATTTGCTAACTGTGTACCTACTTTTATTTTATATATAGTTCGGTTTTTAGACCATGTTTATGTCTTTTTTTCGTACAAGAATTTTTAAAGGAAAACAATGTATACTTTTGATACTCACCTATAAGAGCGTACACTCCCTTCTGAATCAGTTCGAAAAATTCCCAGGTGTTGAGGAAGGAATCCTGATGAAACTCTAGATTTTCTGCGATAGGTCGGTAGCTTTCAAAGTTCTGTTCCATAGGGGGAAATGATAACATTTCTGTAGCATGGAAGAATTAGCTTCTTCATAGTTCATGACAATCTACTTTTATTCCACTATCCATCATAATTTTGTATTCATATCATCCCTTAGAATACTAAATAATGTATAGATGAAAAAAAAAGGCACGCAGTCCAAGCAAAATTAAATAAACTACTCGACTCTCAGCACTGGCGTCAATATAATCATCCGTGTTTAGATATTGAGTTCTCTATCTAATGAATTTTTTTATAATTTTTATATAATTTTTATAATACAGATTCTTAAACCTTAGATAGTAGTTTCTGACGTCTATCTATCTGTCTATCTATTGCATGTTGTATATTTGCTTTTCTTTGTTATTATTGCCGTCATTTTTTTATCCTTGTTTAAGCTTTGAGATTTATTTGCAAACTCTTATTTAGCGTTAAGCCTAAATATTTTTATTTGCTTTAAACCACATAATTTTTCATACAATATCTATCTATCTATATATATATATATATATATATATATATATATATATATATATATATATATATATATATATACATATATATGAATGTATATCACTAACACTCGTGATTTCAATCAATGTAAATATCACCCACGAATGGCATTTAATACCGAATTCTATCTTGGGAATATATATCCACTTAGAATTCATTTTATGGTAACAGATTTTGGCCGGGTAGAGATTCAAACCCCTACCTATTCGGCCAGAAACCATGCCTGCGAGGACTCTACCAACTGGTAGAGTCCTCTTCATGGTTTCCTGCCGAATAGGTACGGGTTCGAATCTCTACCCAGAAACCATTCCTGCGAAGACTCTAACAACTGAGCCATCTCTTGATGGCTCAGTTAGTAGAGTCCTCTTGATGGCTCAGTTGGTAGAGTCCTCGCAGGCATGGTTTCTGGCCGAATAGGTAAGGGGTTCAAATCTCTACCCGGCCAGAGGGTGTTATCATAAAATGAATTCCAAGTGGATATATATTCCCAAGATAGAATTCGGTATTAAATGCCATTCGTGGGTGATATATATATATATATATATATATATATATATATATATATATATATATATATATATATATATTGCTGATTTAATGTTTCTTATATCTTGTCATCATAGATTTTGTGTCGTTATATAAGTCAATAGATTCTATATTGCATTTACAATGTTAAATCATTCCGTACATAATCAAGAAGACATACTGTAAGACTATATAAAAGAAAAAATATTACACATTTCAAAAGTTTGATGAATGTTTAATCGCAAGGAACGAACGTTCTTCCCTTGATATCACGGAATAAGTGAGTCTATATGAGTAGGATTTCCATGTTTCGGGTTCGATGTGCTGCGAATAAGATGAAGATAAGCCCTGTGTTTGAAGTAGCAACGCCTTGGAAGTTTACGACATAGGCCAGTCATCCTGGTTTTAAAGTCAAATTAAGAATGTGTTAGTGGCTCTCTCTCTCTCTCTCTCTCTCTCTCTCTCTCTCTCTCTCTCTCTCTCTCTCTCTCTCTCTCTCTCTCAGGAAAACCTTAAGCTTATTAAACTCCCCTTAAATTTCTTCCAAACGTGCATAAATAAATAGTTGTAATACTCACGACGACGAAAGTATAATAGACCGTGTTCTTCCTGACGATGGGAGTAACCTTATCGAGTCTGTTCATGAGGTCCTGAGCCGAGTCGATGGGCGATGCCCTTCGAGGCACGGCTAGGAAGGCAATGATGTACCCTTGGTAAAGGGCAACGACGGAGAGCACCACCATGAAGAAACAAGCGGACAGGGATCGGCCGGCCAACGTCGAAGGCCATCCTTTGCTTCCTGCAAGAAGGGGCAAGGGGAGAGAAGATGCCCTGTATGGTTTACTCTCTCTCTCTCTCTCTCTCTCTCTCTCTCTCTCTCTCTCTCTCTATATATATATATATATATATATATATATATGTATATATATATATATATATATATGTATATATATATATATATATATATATATATATATAATATCATCAGCTGTAGCTAATCCACTGATGGACAAAAGCCTCTTACAAGTCCTTCCACCCACGTCTGTTTATGGTGTTTCTATGGCAGCCTATACCCACAAATTTTCTTAACTCGTCAATCTATGCTGTATATATATATATATATATATATATATATATATATATATATATATATATACATACATACATATATATATTTCAAATAAGCCATATATATTAATACATTAAAGTCTGGATTCTCTTGACGACCTCAGGATCAGAGCCCCAGGCGGAATCACCCAAAGACTATATTATCAGACCGGCCGGGATTTGAACCCCGGTCTGATACTATAGTCTTTGGGTGATTCCACCTGGGGCTCTGATCCTGAGGTCCTTAAGAGAATCCAGACTTTAATGTATTAATATATATGGCTTATTTTAAATATGAAAAACACGTTTAAATGTGCAAAAAATTTATCATACATATATATATATATATATATATATATATATATGTATATATATACATACAGTATATATATATATATATATATATATATATATATATATATACATATATATATACATACAGTATATATATATATATAACTGACACACACATATATATACATATATAAATATATATATATATATATATATATATATATATATATATATATGTGTGTGTATATATATGTGTATATTATATATAATAATATCCTTCCACCCGTGTCTGTTTATGGTGTTTCTATGACAGTCTATACCCACATATTTACATACATGTATATATATATATATATATATATATGTGTGTGTGTGTGTGTCTGTGTAATTATATATGTGTATATTATATATATAATTTAATTCTATCGACGGCAAACAATTATTGCTATACTGGATGCAAACTTTCGTTATTAATATCTTTATTATGAGTCATAACATCTTGCAATCTCCAAAATTCTTTTAAACGTTAGGAGTACCTACCAGAACGAAAGCGTTGCTCATTTTACTTATCACAAAATGATCGCGATTTGCAAGTTACGCTGAGCAAGTCAGGCCTTCACACAGTAATGTGGTGCTGGACAAGTCAAACCTTCACGAGATGCGTGTTGTATGTGGCGCAGGGCAAGTCGGAGGCCTTCACAACCTGCGTATTGTAAGTGGCACCGAGCAAGTCGGGCCTTCACAACATGCGTATTGTAAATGTCGCTGGGCAAGTCAGAGGCCTTCACAACCTGTGTATTGTAAGGTGCACCTAGCAAGTCGGGCCTTCACAACATGCGTATTGTAAATGTAGCTGGGCAAGTCAGAGGCCGTCGCGACCTGTGTATTGTAAGTGGCACCGAGCAGGTCGGGCCTTCTCAACATGTGTATTGTAAATGTCACTGGGCAAGTCAGAGGCCTTCGTGACCTATGTATTGCAAGTGGCGCTGGGTAAGTCAGGCCTTCACGAGATGCGTATTGTAAGTGGCGCCGGGCAAGTCAGAGGCCTTCACAACCTGCTTAAGGTAAGTGGCACCAAGCACGTCAGGCCTTCACAACATGCGTATTGTAAGTGTTGCTGAGCTATTCAGAGGCCTTCCCGACCTGTGTATTATAAGTGGTGCTGGGAAAGTCAGCTACCTTCATGACTTTTGTATTACAAGTGGCGCATGAGAAGCCAGGCCCTCATAACATGCATATTGTAAGTAGTGCTGAGCAAGTCAGCTGCCTTCGCGACTTTTGTATTGTAAGTGGCGCGGGAGAAGTCAGGCCTTCACATCCTGCGTATTGTAAGTGGCGTTGAGCAAGTCAGGCCTTCAAAACATGCATATTATAAGTGTCGCTGGGAAAGTCAGAGGCCTTTGTGACCTGCGTGTAATTAGTTGCACGGGAAGTCAGCGGCCTTTGCGACGTGTATTGTAAGTGATTCAGGGCAAGTCAGGCTTTCATGACATGCGTATTGTATGTGGCAATAGGCAAGTCAGGCCTTCATGAGATGCTTATTGTAAGTGGCGGTGGGCTAATCAGGGTCCTTATGAAATGCATATTGTAAGTGTCACTAGGCAAGTCGGAGGCCTTTGCGACCTGTTTATTGTAAGTGGTGCTGGGCAAGTCAGAGGTCTTCGCGACCTCCGTGTTGTAAGTGGCACTTGGGAAGTCAAGCCTTCACGAAATGCATATTGTGAGTGGCACTGGGCAAATCGAGGTTTCACATGATGCGTATTGTAAGTGGTGCTGCTGGGCAAATCAGCTGCCTCCACGACCTGTGTATTGCAAGTGGTGCTGGGGAAGTCAGGCTTTCACGACATGCATATTGTAAGTGGTACTGGGCAAGTCAGGCCTTCACGAGATGCGTATCATAAGTGGCGCTGGGCAAGTTAGCTGCCATCGCAACCTGTGTATTGCAAGTGATGTGGCGCTGGGCGAGTTACGCCTTCACGAGATGAGTATTATAAGTGGCGCTGGGTAAGTCGGCTGCCTTCGCAACCTGTGTATTGCAAGTGTTACTGGGGAAGTCAGGCCTTCACGAGATGAGTATTATAAGTGGCGCTGGGTAAGTCGGCTGTCTTCGCAACCTGGGTATTGCAAGTGTCACTGGGGAAGTCAGGCCTTCACGAGATGAGTATTATAAGTGGCGCTGGGTAAGTCGGCTGCCTTCGCAACCTGGGTATTGCAAGTGTCACTGGGGAAGTCAGGCCTTCACGAGATGAGTATTATAAGTGGCGCTGGGTAAGTCGGCTGCCTTCGCAACCTGTGTATTGCAAGTGTCACTGGGGAAGTCAGGCCTTCACGAGATGAGTATTATAAGTGGCGCTGGTTAAGTCGGCTGCCTTCGCAACCTGTGTATTGCAAGTGTCACTGGGGAAGTCAGGCCTTCACGAGATGAGTATTATAAGTGGCGCTGGGTAAGTCGGCTGCCTTCGCAACCTGTGTATTGCAAGTGTCACTGGGGAAGTCAGGCCTTCACGAGATGAGTATTATAAGTGGCGCTGGGTAAGTCGGCTGCCTTCGCAACCTGGGTATTGCAAGTGTCACTGGGGAAGTCAGGCCTTCACGAGATGAGTATTATAAGTGGCGCTGGGTAAGTCGGCTGCCTTCGCAACCTGTGTATTGCAAGTGTCACTGGGGAAGTCAGGCCTTCACGAGATGAGTATTATAAGTGGCGCTGGGTAAGTCGGCTGCCTTCGCAACCTGTGTATTGCAAGTGTCACTGGGGAAGTCAGGCCTTCACGAGATGAGTATTATAAGTGGCGCTGGGTAAGTCGGCTGCCTTCGCAACCTGTGTATTGCAAGTGTCACTGGGGAAGTCAGGCCTTCACGAGATGAGTATTATAAGTGGCGCTGGGTAAGACGGCTGCCTTCGCAACCTGTGTATTGCAAGTGTCACTGGGGAAGTCAGGCCTTCACGAGATGAGTATTATAAGTGGCGCTGGGTAAGTCGGCTGCCTTCGCAACCTGTGTATTGCAAGTGGCACTGGGGAAGTCAGGCCTTCACGAGATGAGTATTATAAGTGGCGCTGGGTAAGTCGGCTGCCTTCGCAACCTGTGTATTGCAAGTGGCACTGGGGAAGTCAGCCCTTCACGAGATGAGTATTATAAGTGGCGCTGGGTAAGTCGGCTGCCTTCGCAACCTGTGTATTGCAAGTGGCACTGGGGAAGTCAGGCCTTCTCGAGATGAGTATTATAAGTGGCGCTGGGTAAATCGGCTGTCTTCGCAACTTGGGTATTGCAAGTGGCACTGGGGAAGTCAGGCCTTCATGAGATGAGTATTATAAGTGGCGCTGGGTAAGTCGACTGCCTTCGCAACCTGTGTATTGCAAGTGTCACTGGGCAAGTCAGGCCTTCATGAAATGCATATTGTAAGTGAGGCTGGGCAAATCAGGCCTTCATGACTTACCTTGTATTAGGAAGAGTTTCAACGTCATCCAAACTGTCTCCTGCAATTTCCTCAGCAGTTGTTGCAACGAGCGGCGTTCTGTGGTATTACTGTGGAAACAAAATTTCCTTTTGTGAGAATCCAGTTGTAGCTATGTCATTGTTATGTGGTATGAAGGGGATGAAATGCTCATCATTATATTCCATATACCTATGCATGAAAATTAGGATGGGGATATTAGAAAGGTGAATATTATTTTTGACTGTATTTGATGACTTTGTGTTAATTTATAAGACTTGCATTACATTGTCCATATGAGATTTTTGTTCTTAGGCCGTCAGTTTTTCGAGATAAGAGGAATCTACTTTTACCACACTGCAAATAGTGTAATTTAACATTAAAATTTAACATTAAATGAAAAAACTAACAAATTTACTTTGAGTCAATCCAAATTTTATAATTGTCGTATATACATAACGCACCCTTTAAATTATTTTTCTCATTATATTTTTGCTTGAACGCCTTTTACTTCCCACCTTAGTGATTGTGGAAAACCAATAACAATTGAATTGAAATTAGAAAATCAGGAAAAATATATTGAGAAAATTTTACAGCTGGGCTTACCAGTCGTCGGAAGCTCGATTTAGAATGAAGTCAATAGTAAACAACAGAACACCAGTAATGATGCCACTTCCTATAATCGCCAACCATACCTAAGACATAGGAATTTAAATGGATTATACATATATAGAATAATAATAATAATAATAATAATAATAATAATAATAATGAAATAAGACTAAACACATATTTTCACCTATATTTCTTTTCTACTTATATAACCAACGTTTAGATCGCTTCTCCCCCGCCAGGGATCGAATTCTCTATGTATCTGCATTTCGTTGTCTGTATGTTTACTTACTTTCAGGTAACATAAAAGATAATGTACTTATGAAACCAACTAATTCCTTACATACACACACACACACACACTCTCTCTCTCTCTCTCTCTCTCTCTCTCTCTCTCTCTCTCTCTCTCTCTCTCTCTCTCTCTCTCTCTCTCTCTCTCTCTGAAATCATGCCGGGTTTCCATTTTTATTAATATGTATAGGATTTATATTGCTACAATGGGGATGTATATGAACGGAAAAAAACTGTTTTTAAAGTGAAATAGTATATTATTATTATTATTATTATTATTATTATTATTATTATTATTATTATTATGTAAGTTACAACCCTAGTTCTAAAAGCAGGATGCTCCAAGTCCAGCGGCTCCAGCAGGGAAAATAGCCCAGTGAGGAAAGGACAAAGGAAACTGAAAGAATATTGCCCCTGGGTGTCCCCTGAAGCAAGAGAACTCTAACCCAAGACAGTGGAAGACTGTTGCAAAGGTTATAGCACTACTGCTGAATCTCACACTTTTGCACGTAGTGTGCAAATATGTATTCAAATATGATTCGTTATTCTTTATGCATATGTACTGTGAGGTCATAATAAACTAAATGTTAGATTTAGAAGGTGTACCATCTAAATAATGAATTATGCACAAACGATAGGGCAAGTCTTGCCCACAATAGAATATGACATTGGTAAGCAATTGCCACTTCCCATTAAGTACTTCACAATGAAACATGAAAATCAATGTCAGAAAATATTGATTGAATATCTCACCCACACGGAGAAGATCTCAAGCATAAGGAAGGGCTTTGAAACTGATCTCGCTGCTTGGGAGATCACAATCACTTCATCTGTGCCGATCCATTCGCTGAAATCCACAACTTGGCCTCTGGCTAATGACCAGGAGAAGTCTAGGGGAGACAAGTCGGCCTTCTGTAAATATGACAGGTGATCGCTCTAAGATTTTGCTTGGTTGTGGTAAGATGGTAAATGCAGCCGAAAATAAGCTATTAAATGAGAAAATGGACAGCTAATAAGAAGGTTGTAAATAACAAAAAAAAAAAAAGAATTATTTTTCTTGGGCAGGACTGTAAGAAGAAAGGTGAAAGGTGAACCTATTTTATTCTAAAGACATCATCATCGATTATTTGAATTTTTAATGAAATGTTAGTTAGCAAAATCGTTACCTGCCGATTCAAAACAATTTCCAAGTTAAACTATTGGACTCTCTAGTGTTCTGTGTTTAATAAGCATTGTTGAATAATACTGAAAATCATTAGAAATGTAACACCTAAGGTAAATGTTGATTTTCTTTTGGTTTCCTTTACCACCGTTATCCCTACATTAAGGGGTCGGTTGCCTGATGCGGCCTCTCCAATGCCTTCTATCAAAGGTATCCTAACTTTCTTTTCGTGCTAAACATTAAAGCATTTGATTGGGGAGTGGCTTACCTTCTTTGCCAGATCTCCCATCATTCCATTCCACGAGCCGTTGTCAAGCTGTGATCCGAAAGTGTTCGTGAAAACCAGGTCGATCGTGAAGTTCAAGTTCCGCTGAAGAACTCTGACCAGTTCAGCCACGTAACCTCTGACCTCTTCCATCGAGGTCACTTCGCTCTCATCCGGCCGTCTGATTTCGGAGACCGAAGGTTTCTTTGGAAGTAAATGAGAAAAGCTAGAAGGTTATTATTTATAAACTATGCCATAAATTATATTAATTCATGTGTAGCCTTTGATGACAGAGATGGATAAGATTAAATTAGCTAGAAGGTTATTGTTTATAAACAATGACATAGATTATATTAATTCATGTACAGCCTTTTATTACGGAGAGGGATAAAATTAGATTTTTACAATGCTATTATTCATAACAATGCCATAAATTGTAATAATTCATATGTAGCCTTTGATGACAGAGGGATAGAATGACATTAGTGAGGTTCAAAGGAAGATACGAACACAAATTTGTTAATTTAACAAAAAGTAAAATATATAATAATGTAAAATTTTAAAGATAACTATTTTTATCTAAAGACTTAAACTTTAGACATGTTTCAGGACACGTAACTTAAACTAAATACAGTCTTATAATACTAAATTACCCAATTATTTAAAGAATTGAAGGTAGAAAATTATTTTACTTAAACTCACGTGAATAATTGTCAAAGTTATGTGTCGATTTTGGAAGTTAACTGGAGAAGGCATTTCCAAAGGCGTTCGGAGATTGAGCCCAGAATCTTTCTCCCATAGGCCTACTCTTTCCAGCAGAGTCGAACCATTGGTTAGTGGACGCGCTACATATACCAAAAATAATGGCTGATTTTCAAAAGAACTCGAGTCTTGCATTCTCGTACCATGACTAATGTTGTAAGAAAGGACTTTTGATCTTTGAGTTGAATTATCCAGTTGCCAGTTTTCCAAATTTTCTCTATTAACTGCAAAATGGAAGTTCTTAAGAGTTCCCCCAGTCATGAGATTATGTTTCTGCCTTGATTTTTGCACAATCTTGCCTGCAATTAAAACCATTTTGATTCCTTCTGGCACTGCAAGTTCCAGCTGCATTCGAAACTGCTCATTATCGGCTTCGGTGGTAATGAGTAGCCAAAGCGTTTTCTGAAAGAAAGGAGCTGATTTTGAGTTGTGTCAGTATTGCGAATAATGTTGTTTTCCTCATTGCTGGACATAATTCTGAGTTGATATTTACCTGTGAATATTATCGCTAATAAAGCTACGCATTTTTTTTTTTCTTTTTTCAACATAATCAATTTGAATGTTCGTAATGTAAATGCACTTTTGATTTTTTGGTACAAACTTCGTACATTAATTTTATTTGAATAGCAATGATATATATTTAGCAGTATTATGTATACATACACACACATGCATATATATAGTATATATACGCATATGTATATAAATATATATATATATATATATAGAGAGAGAGAGAGAGAGAGAGAGAGAGAGAGAGAGAGAGAGAGATATATATATATATATATATATATATATATATATATATATATATATATATATATATATATATATACACTAGTGTTTCAAATTTCCAACCAGGCATAAGAACTCTTGTATCTGTATTCCAAATTTCTGCACAATACTTACACTGCGATTAATCGAGTTTGTAGACACCAACTCCTTTATCTGTATAAAACAAAAATAAGAGACGTATTTTATTTATTTTTCTTTAAAGTCTTATAACAGCTTAAAAGCAAGAATATTTTTGCGCCAAATTGTCCCCTTACATTCACTAATAACCTTTAGAGTCTGATATAGTAATGTTGGTTTCTGCAATCTAGAATTAAAGTCATGGTTTTCCTAATGTGAGGGATTTAAGAAGCCTCTTCCCCTTGTGATAAACTTTATTTATTTAAGACGACCTTGGGTTCTAATTATCCAAAGCTTTCGGTCCTTAGCAATGCATTCGCCCCGTTTAACCGAATTTCATGAAAAAAAGTATTTTTGTTTTTCGAAAAATCGGTACCCATAATATACATTGCTATCTCAAAATGTCCTCATTTAGATTCAGAATAAGAAGAAATTCCCTCTTTACTCACAAGCTTCATATAATTCAGGAGAGTGCTTTGGCTCCCTAGCAGTAGATAGGTTCCAGAATCCTTGTATGTGGTTTTCAGAAGAATGTCTTCGCACGACCTTCCATTCCAGAGGCTTAATGCTTCGAAGATTTTAGCATCTTTTAACCCAGAGAGGAAAAGATCTGTTGAGAATGAAATGTTGTCAGGTTTATGGGGAATAGGAACAGCTTTTCAAACTTCGGTTTTAGGACAAGACTAAGATAATGGTTTGATATTTGTTCGTTTCATGGTTGATTGTGTTTTATAGTAAGTGTAGTCATTTCATGTTTTGAACAACATGGTCCTTTGCAGGTCATGCCTTAGCATTTAGCTAATCGTAAGATAATTATAATTAATCATTATAATACATAAGATTAAAAGGTAGTAGGTTGGCCATGACACCAGCCACCCGTTGAGATACTACCGTAGAGAGTTATGGGGTCATTTTCCCTCTGCCTACACATACACCGAATATTCTGGCCTATTCTTTACATATTGTCCTCTGTCCTCATACACCTGACAACACTAAGATTACCAAACAATTCTTCACCCAAGGGGTTAACTACTGCACTGTAATTGTTCAGTGGCCACTTTCCTCTTTGGGTAGAGTTCTCCTGCTTGAGGGTACACTCGGGCACACTATTCTATCTTATTTCTCTTCCTCTTGTTTTGTTAAAGTTTTTACAGTTTATATAGAAAATATTTACTTTAATGTTGTTACTGCTCCTAAAATATTTTATTTTTCTTGTTTCCTTTCCTCACTGGGCTATTTTCCCTGTTCGAGACCCTGGGATTATAGCATCATGCTTTTCCAACTAGGGTTATAGCCTAGCAAGTAATAATAATGATAATAACACAATACCGCTGGGTTAGCAAATAACTTTATTTTTAAATGGTCCATTGACACACACACACACACACACACAAAAGCCATCATATTCTCGGAATCACAATCATCTTATCAAGTGAGTGTTGTGACCTTTCATTTAACCCTTTCCACTGCCATTGGTGACTTAGTCAAAATTTGAAAGAGGAAACTCTCTTTTAAAATCCCTCCAAAGTTGGTATTCAATGAAAAGGTAATGCTGAAAGCTCTCCAATAGATATAATCAAACTAGGGTTTGTGTGGTCTTGAAAGATTTTGCTGCATCAGAAGTTTTGTTGAATTCAAACCTGGCACTGAAAGGGTTAAAAGATAGTTTCTTTTTAAAGTCGTTATATAAGTCATTATATTTCCTTTTAATAACTTTTGACCATATATACATATATGTGTGTACATAATGTATGTATATATGTATTGATTTGTGTATGCATAACATTCTTTTTCCTTTAACTAGTCAGGAGCTAGTAAAGGCTTAGAAGAATTCTTACGAGAACAATGTTGTTGAATAGTTGTCTTTAAATGTTCATGTCGAGTACATTAGAATAAACAAAATTGCCATGAGAGAAAATTAATAGAAATGTAGTTAAAAAAAAAACAATAAAGTATATGTAATGGGGATCATATATACATGAAATTACCCTAAGTTTGAAGTAATTGCGTATGCATAATTTTGCACCCATAAACACACACACACACACACACACACACATATATATATATATATATATATATATATATATATATATGTGTGTGTGTATATATATATATATATATATATATATATATATATATATATTTCTTTCTTTCCTGTAACGCTGACGGGCAACCACTCGGAAAACGACAATCTCTCACAAATTGCCCAAATTAGCCTGTTTTAATTAGGAAAGGGAGAGGGGTGGGAAGGGTTAAATCTGTGTGTACTTGTGCATGCTGATCTATCGACGTATTTAGCCGTAATTTTTGTGGGTTGCGTATACTAGTATATATATATATATATATATATATATATATATATATATATATATATATATATATATGTGTGTGTGTGTGTGTGTGTGTGTGTGTGTGTGTGTGCGTCTGTGCGTGCGTGCTCACACAAATATACACATTTTGGATGCTCTTTTCTGAATTGATTTGACGCCCCTGTAGTTATCTGTAAAGGAAATTTAATTGCACAAGTAGAAAGTAAATGCCTAATATCCTGAAATCTGGAATAAGAAATTTCCAGAAGTTTTATCATGATAATTTGATGTTTCTTTGCACAAATAATTTAAATTGAAAAACAAAAATCTTGCAATTTAAAATCACCTGTATTTTCCAGACTACTGCAGTTTTACAAATACAACTTACAATTTCACAACTCGATGCAAATTTGTATAATATATTTTCTCGCGCCTGGACCCCCCTGGTCATAGCTTGGGTGGAGAGGGAGTTTGGACAGTGATCATATTTATATATGGTCAGTCTCTAGGGAGTCTAGGGTACTTTCCTGCTAGCTAGGGCATTGTCACTGTCTCTTGCCTCTATCATTTTTAAGCTGCCTTTAAACCTTTCAATACTACACAGTATTCTAGAAGTTTTATTCCAGCTGTGACCAAGTTGTGGCATGATCTCCCTAATCGGGTCGGTGAATCAGTAGAACTTCAAAAGTTCAAACTTGAAGCAAATGTTTTTATGTTGAACAGACTGACTAAAGGCTGTTTCTTATAGTTTATATACGAAAGATCTGGTATAATGTTGTACTGTTCTCAAATTACTTCATTTCAATTTTTCATTACTTCTCATACAGTTTATTTATTTTCTTATTTCCTTTCTTCACTGGGCTATTTTTTTCCTGTCGGAGCCCTTGAGCTTATAGCATCCTGCTATTCCAACTAGGGTTGCAGCTTATCTAATAATAATAATAATAATAATAATAATAATAATAATAATAATAATAATAATAATAATAATAATAATATTAATAATAATAATAATAGTGTACACTTACCAACAATTTCCATATCAGCTGACAAACATACTCTGGCGGGAAAAGCATTATTTCGGATCTTCTCTGGAAACGATGCCAAAACTGACACCGTTGATATTCCCAGGTCCTTCCAGAATTCCAGAGACTGTCCTTTCTCAGATCTCACGCCATTCGCTGATAGTACTGGAACTGATTTTAATTGGTATTAGAAGAAGACACTTTAGCGGGACCTATCGGTATTCTATTTCAAACATCACAATTAAGGGATTCTTTTTCTTTTGGTTTTTGGTAATTTCAAATACTAATGCAAATATTCTCCAGTATTTACTTTCTGATAATGATACTGATTCATTGATGAATGTGACGTATATTATACATTCACTTAAGTAATATTACATGTTAAATGCCCACCCAGTTACCTCTGAATAGTACAGTATTTCAACTACATTTTTTTATTAAGCATTCTGGTATGAGGATGGTAGAATATTTATTTCATATTTTAGTGATTTCAAAAATCAGATGTTGCGCTCAAGTATTTCAATGGCATGAAATGGCTTAAGTATTTCAATGACATGAAATGGCTTAAGTATTTCAATGACATGAAATGGCTGAAGTATTTCAATGACATGAAATGGTGTATGTATTTCAATGACATGAAATAGCTCAAGTATTTCAATGACATGAAATGGTTTAAGTATTTCAATGACATGAAATGGCTTAGTATTTCGATAACATGAAAAGGCTCAAGTATTTCGATAACATGAAAAGGCTCAAGTATTTCGATAACATGAAAAGGCTCAAGTATTTCGATAACATGAAAAGGCTTAAGTATTTCAAACATGAAATGGCTTAAGTATTTCAGTGACATGAAATGAGCCCAGTAAGTAAAGTTTGAAGTTGACTAGAATGAGATGTAGTTACTGTATATATTAAACAGACTATAAAGAGATGGTCGAATAAAATATAAGAAAAAACTTATTATAAGATATGAAGATTTGAGTTAAACTCGCAAACTTTTTGTCGACATATCATTTCCATTTCAGTGAGGATGATGCAGACTTGATCCACGCTGAAGGAAAATCGATATGTCTGAAAAGTGTCATGTTGGTTTAACGAGAAACATGTTTTCATGACTTACGTAGGCAAATGAATAAGCGACAAGCCACCTTGAAATCCATTGTCTGAAAGTAAAGCATTATGCAATATTTTAGGAATACAAACATTCTTTTTTATTATACTGTATATGTATATATATGTATATATATATATATATATATATATATATATATATATGTATATATATATAATATATTATACATTTAATTATATAATATATATAATATAAATATATATATATATATATATATATATATATATACATATGTATATATATACATATAATAAAAACGATATGTGTATATATATATATATATATATACATATGTATATATATATATATATATATATATATATATATATATATATATATATATGTATATATATATATGTATATGTTATATATATATATATATATATATATATATATATATATATATATATATGTATGTATATATATATATATATATATATATATATATATATATATATATATATATATATATATATATATATAGCCATTACTAGTCCGCTGAAGAGCAAAGGCCTCAGACATGTCCTTCCACTTGTGTTTATGGTCTTTCTATGCCAGTCCACACCCGCAAACTTTCTTAGTTCAACCCATCGTCTTCTCTTCCTTCCCCTGCTTCTTTTGCAATCTCTAGGGACCCATTATACTCTTATGAATGTACATCTATTCTTAGTCATTCTTATTGTATGACCTGTCCATGTCCATTTCTTTTTCTGACATGTAGTTAGAATATCCACTATTTTAGTAGTTCTTATATCCATGTTGCTCTTTTTCTGTCTCTTAGTATTATTCCTATCATTTCCCTTTCCAGGGTTTTTTTCAGTTGTAACTAGCTTAAATGTGTATATAAATGTATATATAATGTGTGCTTGCTTATATATATATATATATATATATATATATATATATATATATATATATATATGTGTGTGTGTGTGTGTGTGTGCGCGTGTGTGTGTATAATATAAGTATGTATATATATATATATATATATATATATATGTGTGTGTGTGTGTGTGTGTGTGTGTGTGTATCTTTCACAATAAAGTAAAGAGATAACAATGAAAACTTACATGAATATAAAAAAAAAATCGCGAAAATTCATTACTGAGGAAAAAAGAAAATATCATCATCGTCATTATTATTATTATTATTATTATTATTATTATTATTATTATTATTATTATTATTATTATTATTATTATTATTATCAGCTAAACTACAAGAACAAAAAAAAAAGTTTAGAAAAATTATCGTTTTTTTTATGTAATTAAAGGGAGTGCAATAACAATAACAATAACAACAATATTAATAATAATAATAATAATAATAATAATAATAATAATAATAATAATAATAATATATTGATTTATTGTAAACAATTCGTGACCTTCTAAGAATAAAGTTAACTTTACATACGGGCACTAAGTTGTCGCAATGGGTAAATATATTTAAGCATTTTCTCCGTCACTGCAAATCGCTAAAATATTGCCTCAGTTCAAAATACATATTATATTTCCAGCCTTGCTTTCTGTGCTTTGAAAATTCTGTCAGGCAATCTTATTAGTTGAATAAAATGAAAACGAAAGCATGACATTTTTTACTAGATTAAACTGTCGTCGACAGATTTACAGAAATTTTATATAAAATTTTAAACGATTTTACATGTTCGAATAGTTACAAACTTAATATATTGTATTATTCTTAAATGTAGCATATTTATTTGCAGAAACTCGAATAATTTTCTAAAAATATTTATTGACTTACAAAGTGAAGATATTACACACACACACACACACACACACACACACACACATATATATATATATATATATATATATATATATATATATACATATATATATATATATATATATATATATATATATATATGTATATATATATATATATATATATATATATTTTTAATTAATGCTTCTTTCATTCCAGGCATCTCTCGTTTTGCCTGTCTGATTGTCCTTCATCCAAAGCATCTTGATCTCTTATCCATCTCAAATAAAAATAAGAAACTTTTCAGACTTCACATCTTATCTCATATCCTGTTTTCATTAATTCTGAACTTACTCTTCATCCATTTTTCATGGTTCTTAGCATCCTTTTATAATGATAACAATAATAAAAGTTATACCTACTGTAGGCGTAAATCCACAACTCCCTTAATGTGCGAATAACCATTAGACCCATATTCGCAATTCTGCCTCTGTTGTAGTACTGACATTAAGTCCGTATTCACAGTTTTCCTTTTATTTTATGAATTACATTTAGGTCTGTATTCAAAATTTGCAAATAAAAAAAGTACATAAAAGCCTAAAGTCACAATATTTCCACGATTTTCCAGGTTTTTTTTTTTTTTTTTTTTAAGAATGTAAAGTTCTGTCTTCACTATGTTCCTCAATTTTGCAGTAATAACATTGCTGCTTGCATACTGAACCGTCTCTCTCTCTCACAAACACAGCATTCTGGTCTCGCACCCAATTCATCCCTGTAGCAGTTGAGTACGCCATCAGTTCCTATATCTGTGAAGTTGCTTTTCAAGGTTTAAAGGGCAATCATGAATGGAAGAGGCAAGGGACAGTGACATTGTCATGGTTAACAGGACAGTACTCTAGAGATTGGCCATATATACATATATACACCCTGAACAGTACTAACTGTTTGATGATGTCAATAATGCCAGTTTAATTTCATTCAAGACAAATCCCAACAAATAAATATACCCGGCACTCCAGGCTTAACCTACTTTCACATTCAGATCATCCAGCACAATCACGTTACGCTCTCAGAAACTCAGAGTTTAAGACCGATTTTTCCAGAAAGGTTTCCTTTCAATTTTGACTCTTCTCTATACCTAATACATAATTCACTATTAGTCGACCCAAAAAAATGTTAGAATTGAAGGATATTACCGTTTACCAAGTCCTCAAAAGAGCCATCAGAATGAACTAGCACAAATGAACTTGCTGATTATTATATTTGAATTTGTTATATGAATAATCCAAATTTTATGCACTCAGCTTAATCAAGCTTGTTA
>NC_090752.1:72270690-72278190 GCF_036898095.1 Palaemon carinicauda | reverse complement strand
TCGAAATTGTACCACTCACCTCTCTCTCTCTTTCTCGGACCCCTGAAATGTCTCGCCATTCGCTTCTCCCAACCTTTTGTGACGATGACGAATTTCTCATTGCCAGTTCAATTCGAGGGGTGGGACCAACTGGCAATCAATCGTTTATGAAAGTTTAATCCAGACATACGACTATGCGCATTGGCAAACGCAATTAGTTATCGTAGATTTGTGTTATTGTCTGGATGATATAAGAAGAAATTCTTCATTCGACCTTTTTTCAGGTGAACTCCGTTTAATTCGTTTGTCAATTTTAATTTTTTTTTTGGGGGGGGGGAGATCATTTCTCTCTCTCTCTCTCTCTCTCTCTCTCTCTCTCTCTCTCTCTCTCTCTCTGGATGTAGGGAACAGTAATATGGTAAACGAATTCAAGAATAAGTTCGACAAAATCATAAGAACTCTCTTCAACGTTTAAACTAATCCATTCTACCCAAGAGCAAGTGGAGTCTCTTCGGGTGGGTTAGAACATCCTTGTAACTCGCTCAAAGTATTGGGGCGTAACTGTAACACTCTAGGCAATAATCTGAGTGACCTGGTTCGAGAATCAGATGAAACAAGGGGAGCAGATGGGCGTGTTCTTACAAATTGAGTATGCCTTTGTTGACCTTGAGAAGCGAATTAGTACCTGGGTGTTGATCGACCGTTGCTAGTAGATGTTATGGTATGAAAAGATAGAGTTGAAAAGAGGAGAACGTACTAGATTGTTGGTGTCTGCAGCTTCGAATGTGTCCTACAAGATTGGCGTTATTTTCAGATTTACTTCTGAAGTAGCTTTTCTTGAAGCCAATTAACTTTTATAATAACTTGTTTATTATTATGGTTTTTAGTTGCATTTCCGTTGTGGTAACGTCCGTGATTGGTGATCGCCAGACGGGGGTTCAAGTTCCAGTTGAACTCGGTGGTTAATTTGGTCGCTGTAACCTTGGTCGCTGTAACCTCACCATCCTTGAGAGCTAAGGATTGGGGGTTCGAGGGAGCCTATAGGTCTATCTGCTGAGTTATCATCAGCCATTGTCTGGTCCTCTTTGGTCCTACCTTGGGTGGAGAGGGGCCTTGGGCGCTGATCATATGTATGTGGTCAGTCTCTAGGGCGTTGTCCTGATAGAGCAATGTCACTGTCCTTTGCCTCTGCCATTCATGAGTGGCCTTTGAAACCTTTAAAACCTTTAAATGATATCGGGATCAATGACCTTTGATGTCAAAACAAAATTTACTGTTTACCAACAAAATTGGAGACCTCGACGGAAGTTTCCTATGGTTGGGAAACCATTCAAATGGTAAAAGAAAAGAAATCTATTCACATTTTCTCACTATGTAATAGCTTCATTTGTACCTGTTCCTTTAGTCATTCTTTATTGTTCAACTTATCATTAATGCATTGCCTTTATGTTTGGGGCTTAATTATGAGAGGGTGCACAATAAAATCCACAGCAGACTCTTAACAAAAAAGAAAAATATAACCTTTTATCGTTTATTGTCGTTGTTGCTATTCATGATTATCTTTTGTGCAATTATTATGGCCATTGTCATCTTGGTCATTATTACTGCTGTTGTACCATTAATTTCTCTCTCTCTCTCTCTCTCTCTCTCTCTCTCTCTCTCTCTCTCTCTCTCTTTACTGGAGTAAGGCGGCTCGAAATCATATTTATCAGTTGACCTCTATGTCTTACGAATTTCAAACCTTCTCGATTGTGCAAATGCAAGTTTCTTCTTTAAACATGAGAGAGAGAGAGAGAGAGAGAGAGAGAGAGAGAGAGATTAACGTAAATCATCTATGAAATGAAGGAAATTCTTTACCAATGTTAACTAAGATCACACCCACCCTTTTTACGTCCCCCCACCCCCACCCCGTCACTTCCTCTAAAAAAAAAAAAAAAAAAAAAAGAAAAAGAAGTCTACTCCAGTAAAACCTTGAGAATGGATTGCTTTTAAAAATTCAAGTAAATGTACCTTGAGTTGAGGTCCCTTAAACCTGGACGAGATTTTTACAACAGATTTACAGCTGATTTGAATGGGGAGTTATATATCGAGAGCTAACCATAGGTAAAGTGACATCAAAAAGCATTATCCTGTCGGTTTTCAGCAAGAATTTAAAGGTCTTAAAGGTCGGTCATTAATGGTAGAGGCAAGGGACAGGATAAGTGCCCTACACATTGACCATATATGCGTATGATCAGCGCCCAAGTCCCTTCTCCATCAAGCTAGGGTCAGGGACGGTCAGGCAATCGCTACTGATGACTCGGAAGGTAGAGCTGTAGGCTCCTCCAAATTCACCATTCCTAGCCCACAAAGATAGTGGAATTGTAGACACTACTAGAAACTATCGAGTTTGAGCAGCTCTCGAATTCCCGTACAACAGATTGCCAGGAAGTTGTCAATAGGCTAACGCAAAGCTATACGTGCCGACTGCATCTGTTCACTGGTATCTGCCCATCTCAGTACTGAGAATACTCAACGGTGCCTGGCATCAATTATTGAACAACCAGCGAAATAACGAACTTGTGGGTCTTGTGTGTGTGTATATATATGTGGGTCTGTTTAGAGAAGTATGGTAATATAATTGTGCCTATAACTCTGTCTATATTGATTTTTCTTTACTGCTTTTTGAAGTCGATGCAATCATATTATTTCACTCTAAAACAAGACAAGAAATAACCCAGTTGATAAATTATCATCCACACGTCAGGCCTCCAGATTTATTTTTCATCGTTTCATCTTTGCCAGGTTTTAACTTGAGCGAGGGAAATCCATATTTGATGACCGGGGTCATACGGGAATGCTGGCAGCCGCGAAAGGTCAAATTAAAAGAAAAACGTTGCTTCCCTCCCCAGCGCCTGGGGCTATTCAAATATGCATCAATCTGGCATTAGTTTCTCTGGAGAGCGTCGGGGGGTTGAGGTGACTGTCAGATTAAGCCTTCAGACTCGGCGGATGGTCATTCAATATTTCTCTTTTCTTTCGAACAATTGTATTTATACTGCGATAGATATCTCGCCTCCTTGCTGTACTTATCTCGGACTGAAGAGATTAAATTCCTCTAATTTTCTATTCTGGTCTAATCTGAGTTTTATCTCTTTTGAAGAATTTACGTTTGTCTAACTGTTACTTGTTCGTCCTATGATTATGTTTGTGTTTTGTTATGTGACAATTCACCTCAGGAATTATGATGCTTTTTCTATTTGTTGATCTGGTTTTAATCTGTCGTTTCATCCACTCATGTGAAGGATTTTGATTGGTAGCAGGGAACAAATAATATTCCCTGTAACAATATTTGCATACTACAACTTTTACTTATTTATGAAGGTTTCTTGTTATCGTATCTATCTATCTATCTATCTATCTATCTATCTATCTATCTATCTATATATATATATATATATATATATATGTATATTAATATATATATTTTGTGTGTGTGTTTGTGTGTAAGCTTCAAAGACCCTTAAAAGAAACAAAGCAAATACGATTATGCGATTAAATTAATTTTCTTTGTTTCTTTTGTGGTCCTTTTCAAGAAACATATATATATATATATATATCATATATGTATATATATACGATCGTATATATATATATATATATATAAATATATATATAATTATATATATATATATATATATATACGGTCGCATATATATATACATATATATGTATATATATAACCATGATCGTATATATATATATATATATATACACACACTAAGATTAAAATGCATAGGGAGTCTGAGGGATTTTGACTATAGGAAAGATTTATAGCATCAATAGTATTTTTCCTGAATATATAAATTTATTGCTAATTTTCTCTAGCGGCTAAATAAAAAAGAATTAAGAATAAGGTGTGTTTAATGCAAAACCGAAGATCGCTTAAATTTTTTTATATCAATTTTTTAATGAAGTTTGTTAATTTTCAAAAATTTGTTTGACCTCTGCTTGACAGAAATGCACACAAGCACGCACACACAGATTCAACCCTTTCTATCGTCACCCCCCTTTCCTAACTACAACCCGCAGTTCCGGCAATTTGTGGGAGAGTTTGGTTTCCAAGTGTACCTCTCGGGCTATCACTTTTTACCTGCTTTTGATTACTCTATCTCCCCTAACAGGAAATATATATATATATATATATATATATATATATATATATCCATATAGTTGCTCTTCATTACATAGGTGAAGTTAAAGGGTTTGTCGCCCTCCTCAGCCTCTTTTTCTTTCCAAATTTTCTGTTTTTTTTTAGGCTATCCTTCATACAGGCCTATCAAAAAAAAAAAAAAAAAAGAAGAAGAAGAAGTTGCTTGCTCTTTGATGGAACCAGTAAATAATCCGACATTTAATTGAATGGATGTTGGAGGATTTAGTTCTCCAAATCTAGAAAATCCCGACTCGTAAATTTGAGTCTTTGCCAGGCGGAGATTTCAAGACTCAATTTTAACCTCTATTGCTGCTACTTCTATAATCCATTAATCTCAAAATCTAATTCTTCATTAGTGTTATCTTTGTATTAAGATATAGGCAAATAGCAACGTATATTACATAGATCTTCCTAATCGGGTAGTTGAAACCAGCATAACTTCAAAAGTTCAAACTCGCAGCAAATGTTTTCATGTTGAACAGGCTTACATAAGTCCTTTTATAGTTTATATGTCAAATCTCTGTTTAATTTTGTTAATGTTTTCAAATATTTTATTTTGATTTTTCATTACTTCTTAAATCGCTAATTTATTTCCTTATTTCCTTTCCTCAATGGGCTACTTTTCCCTGTTGGAGCCCTTGGGTTTTTAGCATCTTGCTTTTCCAACTAGGGTTGTAGCTTAGCAAGTGATAATGATAATAATAATAATAATAATAATAATATATATATATATATATATATATATATATATATATATATTCATTTTCGTCTACCAACTGATGAGAAATAGGAGAAGCGGGTGTATTTAATTATTCATATTATGATCACCTAGCTCCAGCCCTCAGTATCTTCTCTTCTCATTGAAATTTCATTTTGTGGAAACTCCCAAAGTAAACTCATAAATCCTGTTTAATGTTTTTCTCGAGATCATCTAAAGCATATTAATTTTCGTCTACCAACATATGAAAACAGGACAGAGAAAAAGCTTGTTTTTTTTTTTTCCTGCAAACATAGGAGAGAGAGAGAGAGAGAGAGAGAGAGAGAGAGAGAGAGAGAGAGAGAGGTGGAAAATGTTCTACAAAAGTGGAAAAGTTTTACAGATATCTATCAGACCGAGTCATACCATATCCTCTTGGGGATAGGAAATTTTCTGTTGTAATATATTATTTATTGGCTGTCTGTTTATGCTTTTGTTTACAGTAGACCGAGTTCAAGTTATCAACGGGATCTTTTCTATCGTTCTGCCTTTTGTTCTCTAGTTCGGTGTTTTAAAGGGCAGGTCATCTTTGTTTGCTGGGGTCCGGCCTCCTCCCTAAGTCATTTCTAAGGCGCACACACAACATCCTTTATTTAAAGATTTCCGACACAAATTTTATTTCAGTCTTACTTAATTCGAAGAGACAGAAAAAGCGCAACATGAATACTTCAGCAAACTAAAGTAGAGGATATTCTAACAATATGTAAGAAACAGAGAGTTACATGAGAGTGACAGATGATATATGGCCAAGAATAATAACAGAACTAGTCCCTTGCGACTGCAAACGAAGCATTGGAAGGAAAAGAAGCCTATGGATTGACGAGCTAAGAAAATGTGCAGGTATAGACTTACATAAAAAGACCATAAACACATGTGTAGAAGGACATGTTTGAGGCCTTTGTCCTGCAATGGGCTAGCAATGTCTGAAGATGATGATGATGATGATTATAATGAAAATCTAGTGTAAACATTCAACAATGTCATGTTTATTGTAGTAACCGCAATGACCTCTTGTTTGCGAGTCACACTTGAAGGATCTCTGTATCGAAATGGGCTCTAAGACCTCTTCAATTTTCGGCCCTATTGCATTATGCATCCACTTAAAGCTTTGTAATTCGTCAGTAAGCAAATGATGAAATATTCTTTTGCAAGTGGAATTCGAACGTGTATTGGTTCGAAAACTTTTTGCCTATATGTAATTCCAAAAGAACTTTAATACCCTCTTCCACTGATAACTTTATTCGATTTTATAATTGATTCATAGTTTATATTGCATTTATATTTATGAGCCGTATTATTTTGTGTCGTGTCGCGGTAAATGATTAGGGGGAAAATCCTTGAAAGAATGTTACACTACAACGAATGTTTGAGTAAGACTGTAGGATCACTCAATGGAAATGTAAAAACATTGGGTAAATTTTCTTTTATAGCTGTAGGCCAAAAATGGAGAAACAGCTTTTAAAATCACTATAAGTAATATATTGCAGATAGTAGTAATTGATGGTCACCATAGTGTGTATTGCAATGTATTATCTGGAGTTCTTCAGAGTAGTGATCTTGGCCCATTTCTTTTCATACTATATATGCATGGTATGTGGTTTGGCCTAAAAAACAAGCTCTTTACATATGCAGATGATACTACTCTCTTTCCATTAATTCCTACGGTTTCAAAATCTCTTAATAGAGATATAGCTAAAATTAGTGCAAGGTGGAAATTATGGGGCATGAAGTTGAACCCTAACTAAACTTGAAAGTATGACTGTAAGTAGGTTGAAGACAGTCGTTCATCGACATCCATATTTTTGTATTGACGATGTCTCTTTAACTGTATACAGCGTATTTACAGTTTTGGGTGTGATTCTTGATTTACTTTCGAGAAACAAATTTCCAAAAAAAGTTTATCAAGATTTTTGGTGATCATTCTATCTTTAGAAGATGTTTCAATTCATTCATTCTGTTTATTTTCAAGTATTGTTCAACTGCCTGGTCTTCAGCTGCTGGCTGTCATCTTACTTTATTGGGTTAAAACTAAGGATCTGTTAAATTTCTTATTCCTCTTCTAGATATTAATCTCTGGCACTATCATTCAATTAGTTTATTATGCATGTCGCATAATATTTTCAAGAGCTCTGACCATCCTTTGTATTCAGATCTTCCCAGACTGAACCAATCTAAATGTAGTACTAGCTATACATTCTCCCTCATAAGGCTCAACCTGCACAGTATTCTAGAAGTTTTATTCCAGCTGTGATCAGATTGTGGAATGATCTTCCTAACCAGGTGATTGAATCGATGGAAATTCATGATAATTATTTGGAATGTTACTTGAAAAATGTTACAGAATAGACATTAGTATTTCTATAACTTACTAATGATGAATGAGGGAAGTCTGTTTGACAGACGGAGACCTATAAGTTAGACTTAAGGTAGACTGTAGCCTGGGACTCTAATGCATTCTATTACTTTTTTTACTTTTCCTGCTTTTACTGTTTAAATTCTGTCACGTTATGGAAATGGGTCGTTATGTTTCTATAAAAATACAATTAATTAAATAGGAAAAAAATTATTGCTA
>NC_090752.1:72263190-72268190 GCF_036898095.1 Palaemon carinicauda | reverse complement strand
TATATATATATTATATATATATATGTGTGTGTGTGTGTGTGTGCAGCCGTTTCTACTCCACTCCAGGACAAAATTTTCACAAATTACCTTTTAATTTCTTGGATTTTGGCCAGTTTTCATCACCACGCTGCCCATCAGCGAATTACTGATGATGAGAGACTTTTGCCTGATCGCTTGCAGCTAACTAATCTAGTATGCGTGGCCTTGACTACACAAACCCTTATATGATATATATATATATAATATATGTGTGTGTGTGTGTGTGTGTGTGTGTGTATATTTATATATATACAGTATATATATATATATATATATATACATATACCGTAATATATATATATATACATAAATATATATACATATATATATATTTATATATAAATACATATATACATATGTTTATATATATGTATGTGAGTGTATATATATATATATATATATATATAACAATCGGCTATCAAGGTAGATATGGGATGTTTTCGAATCTGATTACAAACACCTGAATTCGACAAAAACATGTAAGAAAAAAAAAAGATGAAATTTTTTATTCGAGGTATTCACAGTCTAGATTTTTCTTAATTCTGAAGCATGAGCTCGAATCAAGGTCCGAGGAGACAGACTTATCATAGATTAATTTCCCTTTGTCTTTGTGTATTTAGTCCTAAGCAAAGTAAATTTCACATTGAAGTTTGCTTATAGATCAATATTTAGACATGAAAATCTCTATCTTTATATATATATATATATATATATATTTATATATAAATATATATAATATATATATATATATTATAACATATATATTAATATATATATATATATATCCATTTCAGAGTATCCCAACTGAACGTGGTGAAAGGATTTGTGTATCGCCATGATCAGCCAAGTAGTACTAGTTAGGCCTTCCATACTAGGTTGGTTTACTACCATCACCAATCTGTAGTGGCCAGCGTGGTGATGAAAATGGTCAACCATACCCGATTTATGACTAAGACATGTCTGAGGCCTTTGCCCAGAAATGGGGTAGCAACGCCTGCATTTGTTGTTGTTATATATACAGTATATATATATATATATATATATTTGTGTGTGTATATACTGTATATATATACAATATATATATAAATATATATATATTATATATATATATATTTATATATATATATATATATATATACACATATATATGTATGTATATATACATATGAGTCACAGAGTATGGTAGGATAAATGTTGATTTTTAAAAGATTAGAATATTAAAAAGAATATATACGACTATTCCTTGAACTGGACTTTATTGCTTTAACATAACTGCTGACTATTACAGCAGCTTAGTGAGGCTTCCTGATTTCTCTTGAAAGCAAATTCTTCAATAGGCTTCAAAACACATAGCGAGTTATCCGGACCAGATTTTCGGTGATGAAGGCTAGGCCGGATACCATCAGACCTGCTGCCAGCACATAAAATGCGCTTTGGACCTTTTGATAGATTAAAATAGAAATAAGATTTATTAATTTCTCTCTCTCTCTCTCTCTCTCTCTCTCTCTCTCTCTCTTTGGACCTTATGATAGATTAAAATAGAAATAAAGTTTAGTAATTTTTTTTCTCTCTCTCTCTCCCTCTCTCTCTCTCTCTCTCTCTCTCTCTCTCTCTCTCTCTCTCTCTCTTTGGACCTTTTGATAGATTAAAATAGAAATAGGATTTATTAATTATTGTTTCCTCTCTCTCTCTCTCTCTCTCTCTCTCTCTCTCTCTCTGGACCTATTGATAGATAAAAATCTTTTATGTTCTCTCTCTCTCTCTCTCTCTCTCTCTCTCTCTCTCTCTCTTTGGACCTTTTGATAGATTGAAATAGAAATAAAGTTTAGTAATTTTTGTCTCTCTCTCTCTCTCTCTCTCTCTCTCTCTCTCTCTCAAGATGGCATTGTATAACACAGGCAACTCGTGGAGAGACATCGCTGGAGTCAGCAAAAGCAAATTCCATGAGTTGGCAAAACAGGAGCTCGACCGATTGATAACAGATGTCACTAGCAACTCCAACCAGTGTGACGGAAAAATATTCGCAGACATATTGAAACAATATGATCCAATAGACTGGAACAAATCTGCGGAAAACATCAGTAAAATAATTGAAGAAATTCCAAAGAAGATCCAAGTGATAAAGAGACTTATAAAGAAAGTCTACATCAATCAACACATTCCATCAAAGAACAATAACAAGTCCAATATGGTGAATATGCTGATTGATGCATTGGGAAAAAGAATGCCAAAATGGTGTAATACATGTAAGATATGGTATTCCATTAATAATCCTCAACAACTGATTAGAAAATGTAATGCCTGTCATGTTCCAACACACCCCACATGTGCTGAAATACAGCAAAAAATAAAAAGTAGAGACACAAAGGAATTCTGCTCAACATGCTTAGTCTGGATAGAAAATATAAATAAGTCGAGACTAAAGCTGCAAATATTTGAAGAAGAAGAAGAAGAAGAAGAAGAGAAAAATAAACAGGATAAGTGTAAGGATGCAGAGGAAATCATTGATATAACTTATGATGCCATCCAACAACATACTTATGAAGAAATAAATTATCAGATGGAAACAAATAATAGACCCAAGAGACTCTACCCAGACCTACATACTTTTAGGGAAGAGCAAGAACAAGAATAAAAAAGAAAAGAAAGGTATAGTCTGTAATAGGCTGAAAAGAGGGAATTGCAAATTTGGCGAAAGATGCTACTACAAGCATCCAAAGATATGCCATAATTATGAAATATATGGTAAATGTGCGTATTTAGACGGATATGGAGACGAATGCAGAGATCTCCATCCAAAAATATGCAAAACCCTAAAAGAAGGAAAAGGATGCAGTTTCAACAAAAAATGTTGATATATGCATCCTGCAACTATAAATGAGAGTAAGAAAACTCAGCCAACTGAAAAGAAAAACAAAAATGAAACAAAAAAAGAAACAAAAAAGCAGGCCGCGTATATACCGCACTATGCACCTAAAAAGGCCTTTCAACCCAAATCTCCACAAATAGAGCACAACTACAAAGAATGCATCTATAATGCCAGGAGTTGGTGCAGATAAGGGGATAATTGCAGGTTTACACACAAAAATAAGTATGAAGGCGAAAGAACAAATATTATGGAAAAGTTGGATTTTTTAATGGCAGAATTCCGAGAAATGAAGAAAACAACATCATATCAGAACAGGAAGGAAGCATGGGAGAATCCATATTATTACCAATATTAAATAATGGGAATGAAACACAAACCATAATAGTGATGAATGCACAGGGTTTAGTCACGAGTAACTCTAAAAGGAAAATAGAGTTCCTAGAAGAACTAACCCAAATTGAAAAAATAGATATATTAAATATAAGTGAAACATGGTATTCCCAAGAGACTGGCAGTGATGACCAGATAAAGGGTTTCCAAACTTATAGATCAGACAGAAAAAATAGGAATCAAGGGGGAACCGCAATATATGGAAGAGACATAAATCAAGGAAAAGTCTGTGAAAAATACAGCAACACAGAATGTGAATTGATTGCGGTAGAATTTGAATTTGAAAAACTAGTGAATATTGTAGTTTACAGACCCCCAAATACTAAGGAGTTTGACATAATAATAGAAAAAATAGATGATATATGTAGAAAGCATAAAGACTGGAATATACTCCTATCCGGAGATTTTAACTTTCCTTTCGTGGATTGGAAAGAACGGATAGAAGAAAGTGGTTGTATGTATACATATAAAAAAGAGAGTAATAGTAGCGCAGAAGATAAGAGGCAATTTGAAAAGCTTCAAGATATGCTATTAGAACATAATATGCCTCAAATAAACCACATTCCAACAAGAAAGGAAAATGTCCTAGATCTAGTATTTGTGAATGAGGTGAATTATGTTAAAGAAATAATAGTGTATAACACGGGAATTTCAGACCACAATGACATAGAATTGATAGTTCATTCCAAAGCAAGTGATCACAGAATCAATAAAAGCACAAAACTTTGGGAAGGATATGGAAAATATAATTTTTACAGTAAGAATATAAAATGGTCAGAAATAAATGAAGAACTGAATAAAGAATGGAAAAATGTATTTGTAAGTGATAATATAGAGGTAAATACGGACATACTGTACAAAATACTGGAGAAAATTGTTGAAAAATATGTACCGAAAAAAAACAATAAACAAAAGACGTGCATACCAAGAGACAGAAGGATCTTATTTCAGAAAATTAGAAAGTGGAAGAAAAATCTTGCAAAAGAAAAAAATGTGTGGAAAATGAGGGAAATAAAATGTAAGATAGAAAATGCAGAACAAAAGATTATACAGTCGAAAGAAAATGAAAAAAGGGACTTAGAAGAAAGGACACTTCAAAATATAAAAAGAAACCCCAAAGTACTTTACTCCTATGCAAAAAAGATGAATAAAGGGAGAATAGAAATAGGCCCTCTAAGAATTAAAGGATGGCTAACGAATGAAAAAAAGGAAATATGCAACATATTAGCAGAAAAATATAAGAGTGAGTTCACGCCAAGAATTGCGAATGAGAATAATGAAACAGAAATGAGAGAAGAAATTGTTGAATATCTAACGGATATAGATATTAATGAAGCAGATATTGTCAAGGCTTTAAACGAAATTAAAAATGGATCGGCAGCCGGACCAGATGGAGTTCCAGCGATTTTGTTAAAAAAAACTGCAAACACTATCGTGAAGCCGCTTGCAATACTGCTAAGACAAAGTGTAGATATGAGCGAGATATATGTTAAACATAAATTAGCTTATATAACCCCTATCTTCAAAAGTGGATCAAGACTAGAGGCAAGCAATTATAGACCTGTTAGTCTAACATCACATATTAAGAAAGTGTATGAGAGGGTAATAAAAAAGAAAATAATGAACCATTTGGTCAAAAATAATTTGTTTAATATGGGTCAACACGGTTTCGTGCCTGGAAAAAGTACACAGACCCAACTGA